>NC_079189.1:30466935-30583435 GCF_029499605.1 Hyla sarda
AGTCTCAGATGTGAGAGTGGAGGCGGACGGGGGCGGCAGGTATTTGATCCTACATTGTCTACTTAACCTAATTAAGTATTCTATTGTTGTTATCTATGCACCCAATACTAAACAACATGCTTTCATCAAACATGTCATGTCCAGGGTGGCGAGGTCCTCTCCAGCTGACCGTTTACTAGTTGTGGGTGATTTTAATGCCACATTATGGCCTTCTATGGATTCTACTTCCCCCACACATCTTACTGAGCCCACGCCTATTTTCCGAACGATCTCTGACAGAAACCTATTTGATGTCTGGAGGATCCAGCACCCTGGTGAGCGCGATTTTTCCTTTTTTTCTCACCCACATAGTTCCTACTCTAGAATCGATTTCTTCCTAGTTACTAACCCCCTTTTACAATCTATCTCCACATCGCAGATCCACAATATTACATGGTCGGACCATGCCCCTGTATCCATCACTGTAGAAGAGTCATACCCTACCAGACGATCATTATTATGGAGAGCCAAACCATATATCCTCCAGCACCCCACATATCAACCTGTTATGCGCTCCAACATTGAATCCTTCTTTTCTATCAACAAGGGCTCTGTATCTTCTGAGGCGGTTTTGTGGTGTGCCTTTAAGGCCAACGTTAGGGGTACTTTAATCAGTCAATCGGCTCACCATACCAAACAGATTAATGCCAAGAGACTTTCCCTCCAACAGGACCTCGCCGCCCTGCACAGACAAAATAAGTTATCTCCCTCACAAAGTATTCAATCGCGCATATCTGCGCTAAATACTGAACTTCATTCCCTAGACCTACACAAATTCGACCTGGCGCTACGTCGTCTGCAACTTCAGACATACTGGCTTGCCAACAAACCGGGGAAAGTTTTGGCTAGGCAAATTAAGGTGAGGGCTGCCAAGAGCCGCATCCCCTTCTTAACCTTACCTGACGACACGAAGGTTTTTGACCCCCAATCCATCGCTAATGCTTTTGCTTCATATTACTCTTCCCTATACAATCTCACTTCCGACCCCTCCTCGAGGGTACCTACCCCTCACTCCATTTCTTCCTTTCTATCCTCAGTTTCCTTGCCTTCTCTATCTTCGGAGGCGATCTATTCTCTGTCCTTACCTTTTTCGTCCGTGGAGGTTTCAAAGGCAATCGGGACATTGAAGGGAGCAAAGTCACCAGGCCCTGATGGGCTGGTGAATGAATTTTTTAAAATTCACGCTGACACATTAATACCTCATTTGACAGACCTCTTTAATGATATAGCTCAAACTGGCCGGATTCCACCTGAGATGCTGGAGGCGACCATTGTCACCCTCCCCAAACCAGGGAAACCACCTACATCACCTCCCAACTTTAGACCGATCTCTCTTTTGAATTGTGATCTCAAACTTTACTCCAAATTATGGGCGATTCGCCTTTCAGCTGTTCTCCCATCTCTAATCCACGCCGATCAGGTGGGATTTGTCAAAGGCCGTCAGTCCTCCGATGGCACTAGGCGCTTTCTTAACATCATTAACATTGCATGCCGGGGTCGGACGCCTTCTCTTCTCCTCTCTTTGGATGCGGAGAAGGCGTTCGACCGAGTGCATTGGGGTTATCTCCGGGAGGTCCTCAACAAATTTGGTTTCCCCCCTCCCCTTATTACCAGCCTGATGGCGCTGTATTCCGCGCCATCCGCCAAAGTATTTTCATCCAACGCTCTATCCTCCTCATTTACCATATCGAATGGGACTAGGCAGGGATGTCCTCTATCCCCCATTCTCTTTACTCTGGTTATGGAACCCTTTGCAGAACATCTCAGGTGCAATACTGGTATTACCGGCATAACTGTTGGCAGCGAAGAGCATAAAATTGGGCTGTTCGCGGATGATGTCCTGATTGCCTTGTCCTCTCCCTTGCAGTCTCTACCCAATGTCTTAAACCTTATCTCTCTCTTCAGTGCAGCTAGTCTTTATAAACTTAACACCTCCAAATCAACCGTTTTACCCCTTTTTCTGTCTCACTCTGACACTACACTGCTTAAATCTAGGTACCCTCTTCAGTGGGCTACTGAGGGCATTACATACCTAGGGGTTCTTCTCACGCCCTCCTTGTCCTCACTTGTTTCCTCTAATCTCTCTGCTTTGACCTCTACCCTCTCTTCTGAAATCAAACGCATCTCTCATATCCAGCTCTCCTGGTTTGGACGCATAGCAGTTTCCAAAATGTTTCTGCTACCCAACATCCTGTATCTTTTCCGCAACTTACCTGTTACCTTCCCTGTCTCTGCTATTAAAAGACTCCAATCCTTACTTATGCATTTTATCTGGCAGAATGGTAGGGCGAGAGTTGCAGCCAAATTATTGTTCCTCCCGACTAAATTTGGGGGCTTAGGGTGTCCTGACCTACTCAATTATTACAGAGCTTCCCACTTAGTGAGCCTCAAGCAGTGGTGGAGGAGAGACACAGATGCCCGGTGGCTTCCAATGGAAGCGGCTATTGCTAAAGTCACTTCTCTACAGCATTTACTTTGGAGAGTGGCCATCCTTAGAACTCCCCTATCATCTCCCAGCCCTACCATTTCTGCTTGTCTCCACATCTGGAACTTTGCACTCTCTTCCGGGGTCCTTTCCCCTTGTACCTTCTCCTCAACTCCCTTCTATGTTATACAACATCTTCTTCCCCACATTGATTTCACTAATTGGACGAATGGGGGGGGTCAAACACTTAAGTGATATATGCTCTTCTACCTCTTTACTCCCCTTCTCAACATTTGCTCCTAAATACCGCATACCCCATACTGATTTTTACAAATTCCTCCAGCTGCGGCACTTTATCTCCTCCCATTCCTGGCCCTCGGAAGCAGGTGATAAGATATACACTTTTTACTTTTCCAACACCGCAGGGATTACAGGTGGAGTGTCTAAAGCATATAAACACTTACAATTACTGCGAGCCTCTGACGCCCATCCCTTTCAACAAATGTGGGAGGGTGACTTGGGTGGGGATATTTCAGGGGACCAATGGCTAACCCTATATTCTCTCCCATTTAAGCTCTCTAAGTGCACCAACCATATTGAATCCGCCCGAAAACTCTTATACCGTTGGTATTATACCCCCGAAAGACTATCTAAAATATACCCTGGAACGGACCCTACCTGCTGGAGGTGTGGCGCTCAAGTGGGGACCTTCCTACATGTTTGGTGGACATGCAATGCCTTAACGCTTTTCTGGTCTAGAGTTCACCACTTACTCCATGATGTTCTGGACGTTGCTATCCAATGGGGCCCAGACTTTGCTCTGCTCTCCAATCACGTTATTGATCTCCCTAGTCAATGCAAAACTATCGCATTTCACATTCTTGCAGCTGCTCGCCTTCTTATTGCATCTTCATGGAAGTCCAAACATGCTCCGGACTTTGCCCAGCTACGGGCCAAAATAACATATGCCTGTGAAATGGAGAGAATGATAGCACGCAGACAGGGCAAGGAACAGTCCTTTATTCATATGTGGGACAGTTGGCTGCGATATATTGCCCGTAACCAGTCAGAAGCTCAATGAAGAAATACCCAATATCCGCCTTGCTTTACGATTTTATTTTATTTACTTTGTTCCTTTAACCCTATTTTTCCTTTACTAGGTCGTGTTCTCTAACTAAGGATTCGCTAAATTAGTTGATAACGAAGCATGCTCCTGGGTTCTATGTTATCAGACACCATTTACCTAAGCTTCGTGTGACATTTGTGACACAATACTTAATCTATGGGTTGTGCTCCTTTCTCTCCCTTCTTCCCCATGTCGGTATTCCCTGTTTGTTTCTTCCCTCTACCCCTCTCCCCTACCCAAATTTAATAGGTTATACTGTAATCTGCGAGGTCAACCGACCGCATGTTATGCTTACTTGTGCTTTATATACCTGTAAAACCTGATAAATAAAGTTTGAAAAAAAAAAATATATATATATATATATACACTTACTTATATTATGTTTCCCCACTGAGCAGCTCTCTTCTTCTTACTTGCACAGACTGTGCAGACAGGTGAGCGGTGAGCCGCAGTGATGGGATCTTCAGGCGCCGGCGCGATAATGTGACGTCATCACGCCGGCCTGCCATTGATCGCCGATCACATCTGTGGTGTCCCGTTACCGCATCCTATCCGGTACCTGTGTATATAGGTCACCATAGCCAGAGTCCCTAAGACGTCGGGTCCTTTTTGTCTGGTCTGCCCCTTGTCACCTCTCATCTAGATAGTCATTAAACTAATAGTTTATTCAGGATTTATGTAAATATAATAGTTCTAATGTATATAACTAGTTAATTACCTGTCCGAAGCGTAGCAGGACCTGCAGGTCACGTGATCAGGTAAACTCTATGGTTTTTTGCTTAACCCCTCAGCCCATTTGGACCTTAAAGAGTACCTGTCATCATCTAAACTTTCCCTGATCCCCCTTCCCATCTGTCCCTTAATCTAACTATGCCTATCCCTGTGTTTATTGAGGTTTAAAACGCTGTGGAAATACCTCTTTTTATCCCTCTTCATTAGCTCAGGAACACTGTCTTTCTGAGGGGTGGAAGGAGGCGGGTACCGGCAGGTATGATGTCACATGAAGCTTGGCTGGGACTCTGCTTCTGCCAGTCTTCCTGTATGCTGCTCTCCCTCTGCAGCAGTGTTTCCCAACCAGGGCACCTCCAGCTTTTGCAAAACTACAACTCCCAGCATGCCCAGACAGCCAACAGCTGTCCAGACATGCTGGGAGTTGTAGTTTTGCAACAGCTGGAGGCACCCTGGTTGGGAAACACTGCTCTGCATTGTGCATACAGACTAAGTACAGGTGAGGGATGGCATCCTCTGTCTCTCTCTCTCCTGTGTCTCTCTGCACTAAAAAGTCAATGCTGAGAACCAGGGGCGGTGGGAGCAATTACAGAGGCAGTGATTAATGTCGGGGGGGCAGTGAGATAATACAATGTATAAGATAACGTGTGGTGAGGGGCAGGGAGAACACAGAGCAGGGGGGAGGGGGAGCTGACTGGCTGTTATATGAGAGGCATGTGCAGGCTTGTAGCTCACAGGCTTGGAGCGAGTCTTGAGCTGAGACTACTGAACTTCCGGTGGAAGGACCAGAGCCCTTTCAGCATTAGTCCTAAAAGCTGTACACTTACTATGAAAAGCATAGGATGCTGCTTGCAGACCAGGCATAGAAGAGTGACCCCTAGTGGCCAAAAGTATAAAATGAAAAAAACTGGTATAAATATTATTTTTTTTTTATGAAGATATATTACAATATCTCTTCATTAATGATTATGAACAACATATTAAAAGTTTTTGTTGATGACAGGTACTCTTTAACCCCTTAAGGACCCAGCCATTTTACACCTTAGGACCCGGCCATTTTTTGCACATCTGACCACTGTCACTTTAAACATTAATAACTCTGGAATGCTTTTACTTATCATTCTGATTCCGAGATTGTTTTTTCATGACATATTCTACTTTAACATAGTGGTAACATTTTGTGGTATCTTGCATCCTTTCTTGGTGAAAAATCCCAAAATTTGATGAAAAATTAGAAAATTTTGCATTTTTCTAACTTTGAAGCTCTCTGCTTGTAAGGAAAATGGATATTCCAAATAATTTTTATTTTTATTCACATTTTCAATATGTCTACTTTATGTTTGCATCATAAAATTGATGAGTTTTTACTTTTGGAAGACACCAGAGGGCTTTGAAGCAGCAATTTTCCAATTTTTCACAAAATTTCCAAACTCACAATTTTTCAGGGACCAGTTCAGGTTTGAAGTGGATTTGAAGGGTCTTCATATTAGAAATACCCCACAAATGACCCCATTATAAAAACTGCACCCCCCAAAGTATTCAAAATGACATTCAGTCAGCGTTTTAACCCTTTAGGTGTTTCACAGGAATAACAGCAAAGTTATTCACAATCTCCTTTTTTTACACTCGCATGTTCTTGTAGACCCAATTTTTGAATTTTTACAAGGGGTAAAAGGAGAAAATGTATACTTATATTTGTCGCCCAATTTCTCTTGAGTAAGCACATACCTAATATGCCTATGTAAATTGTTCGGCGGGTGCAGTAGAGGGCTCAGAAGCGAAGGAGCGACAAGGGGATTTTGGAGAGTACGTTTTTTTTAAATGGTTTTTGGGGGCATGTTGCATTTAGGAAGCCCCTATGGTGCCAGAACAGCAAAAATCCCCCACATGGCATACCATTTTGGAAACTAGACCCCTTGAGGTACGTAACAAGGAATAAAGTGAGCCTTAATAACCCACAGGGGTTTCAAGACTTTTGCATATGTAAAAAAATTAAAATAAAATTTCACTAAAATGTGTGCAAACATTGTAACCCCATCTCTTCTGAGTATGGCGGTACCCCATAAGTTGACCTGAAGTGTACTATGGGTGAGCTACAATGCTCAGAAGAGAAGGAGTCATATTAGGCTTTTTGAGAGCAAATTTTGCTCGGGGGCATGTCGCATTTAGGAAGCCCCTATGGTGCCAGGACAGCAAAAAAAAACCACATGGCATACCATTTTGGAAACTAGACCCCTTGAGGAACGTAACAAGAAATAAAGTGAGCCTTAATACCCCACAGGGGTTTCACGACTTTTGCATATGTAAAAAAAAAAAAATTAACTAAAAGGTGTGTTTCCCCCCAAATTTCACATTTTTGCAAGGGTTAATAGCAGAAAATACCCCCCAAAATTTGTAACCACATCTCTTCTGAGTATGGAGGTACCCCATAAGTTGACCTGAAGTGCACTACGGGCGAACTACAATGCTCAGAAGAGAAGGAGCCATATTTGGCTTTTTGAGAGCAAATTTTGCTCGGGGGGCATGTCGCATTTAGGAAGCCCATATGGTGCCAGGACAGCAAAATAACCCCCACATGGCATACCATTTTGGAAACTAGACCCCTTGAGGAATGTAACAAGGCATAAAGTGAGCATTTACCCCCCACTGGAATCTGTCATATCTTTGAAACAGAGGGCTGTACAACATTTTTAATTTGCACAGCCCACTGTTCCAAAGATCTGTCAGACACCTGTGGGGTGTAAATTCTCACTGCACCCCTCACTACATTCCGTGAGGGGTGTAGTTTCCGAAATGGGGTCACATGTGGGGTTTTGTTTTTTTGTCAAAACCGCTGTAACAATCAGCCACCCCTGTGCAAATCACCTCAAATGTACTTGGCGCACTCTCCCTTCTGGGCCTTGTTGTGTGCCCCCAGAGCACTTTGCGCCCACATATGGGGTATGTCCGTAGTCGGGAGAAATTGCGTTACAAATTTTGGGGGGCTTTTTTCCCCTTTACCTCTTGTCAAAATGAAAAGTATAGGGCAACACCAGCATGTTATGGAAAAAGTTTATTTTTTTACACTAACATGCTGGTGTAGACCCCCAACTTCACCTTTTCATAAGGGGTGAAAGGAGAAAAAGCCCCCCAAAATTTGTTAAGCAATTTCTCCCGAGTACGGCGATACCCCCTATGTGGCCCAAAACTGTTGCCTTGAAATACGACAGGGCTCCGAATTGAGAGCGCCATGTGCATTTGAGGCCCGAATTAGGGATTTGCATAGGGGTGGACATAGGGGTATTCTACGCCAGTGATTCCCAAACAGGGTGCCTCCAGCTGTTGCAAAACTCCCAGCATGCCTGGACAGTCAACGGCTGTCCGGCAATACTGGGAGTTGTTGTTTTGCAACAGCTGGAGGCTCCATTTTGGAAAGAGTGGCGTACCAGACGTTTTTAATTTTTATTGGGGAGGGGGGCTGTGTAGGGGTATGTGTATATGTAGTGTTTTTTACTTTTTATTTTATTTTGTGTTAGTGTAGTGTAGTGTTTTTAGGGTACAGTCTCATGGGCCGGGGATTACAGCGAGTTTCTCGCTGCGAGTTTGAGCTGCCGCGCAAAATTTGCTGCATTGCAAACTTGCAGCCCGATACTCACTGTAAGCCCCTGCCCATGTGAATGTATCCTGTACATTCACAGGGGGGGGGGGACCTCCAGCTGTTGCAAAACTACAACTCCCAGCATGCACAGTCTCAGTGCATGCTGGTAGTTATAGTTTTGCAACAGCTGGAGGCACACGGGTTGGGAAACACTGAGTTAGGAAACAGACAATGTTTCCCAACCAGTGTGCCTCCAGCTGTTGCAAAACCACAACTCCCAAACATTCTCAGGCATGCTGGGAGTAGTAGTTCGGCAACATCTTTAGAGCCAGATGTTGCCGAACTACAACTCCCAGCATGCTTGGAGTTGTAGTTTTGCAACATCTGGAGGACTACAGTTTGCAGACCACTAATACAGTGGTTCTCAATCTGTGCCCTTCCAGATGTTGCAAAACTACAACTCCCAGTATGCCAAAACTGTCCAGGCATGCTGGGAGTTGTAGTTCTGCAACATCTGAAGGGCCAGATATTACAGAACTACAACTCCCAGCATGCCTGGACAGTAAGGGCATGCTGAGGATGTGTAGTTTTGCAACATCAGGAAGGGCACAGTGGTCTCCAAACTGTGGACCTCCAGAAGTTGCAAAACTGCAACTCCCAGCATGCCCAGATGCCAAGGGCTGTCTGGGCATGCTGGGAGTTGTAGTTTACAGGGTCCCATTACAGCAATGCATGTCGCTTTACGGCGACGTGCATTGCTGTAAAGGGCCCGCATGCCCAGAAGATCTACTCACCAGTCGCCGCCTTCACGCCGGGATCCGGGTCTTCAGGGACGAGGTAAGTACCGGGGCCGGTCCCCAGCACTCCCCCATCCCCCGCCGCGTCCTCCGGTCTTCCTCCCGTCCTCTCCGGACTTCAAGGGGCCGGGCAGGATGGGAGGAAGTAACCTCCCCCCCCCCCTGCGATTGGTCGGTTAACTAACCGACAGATCGCAGGGTATAGGAGGAGGTGGCAGGCTTGCCACCTCGCTCCTATACTTTAGCATGGTCCTGGCTGTCTGTGACAGACGGGATCATGCGAAATTACCGGGCGGTCGGGTCCCAGAGACCCGATCAGCCCGGTATCGCCGCAGATCGCAAGGGCGATTTCCCTTGCGATTTGCGGCGATCGCCGACATGGGGGGCCTACATGGCCCCCCTCGGCGTTTGCCCTGGATGCCTGCTGAAGCATTTCAGCAGGCATCCAGTTCCGTTCTCTGCCCGGCGCGCGGCAGAGATCGGAAAACGCCAGGACGTACGGGGACGTCCTGGGTCCTTAAAGCCCAGGGTGCGGGGACGTCCCCGTACGTCCTGGGTCCTTAAGAGGTTAAGGACTCAGACAATTTTATTTTTACGCTTTCGTTTTTTCCTCCACCCCTTCAAAAAATCATAACTCTTTTATATTTTCATCCACAGACTAGTGTGAGGGCTTGTTTTTTGCTTGACCAGTTGTCCGCTGTAATGCCATCACTCACTTTACCATGAAATGTATGGTGCAACCGAAAAAATACTATTTGTGTGGGGGAATTAAAAAGAAAACCGCAATTTTGCAAATTTTGGAAGGTTTTGTTTTCACGCCGTACAATTTACGGAAAAATGACATGTGTTTTTTATTCTCTGGGTCAATACGATTAAAATGATACCCATGATTATACACTTTTCTATTACTGTTGCACTTAAAAAAAAATCGCAAACTTTTTAACCAAATTAGTAAGTTTAAAATACCACTATTTTGAAGACCTATAACTTTTTCATTTTTCCGTTTAAGCGGTGGTATGAGGGCTAATTTTTTACGCCGTGATCTATACTTTTTATTAATACCATATTTGCTTATACAAAACTTTTATTACATTTTTTATTAATTTTTTTGGGAATAAAGTGTTATAAAAAGCAGTTATTTTTTACTTTTTTTTTTTACGTTCACACCGTTGACCGTACGGGATCATTTACATTTTATTTTAATATTACGGATATTTACGCATGCGGTGATGCCAAATATGTATATAAAATATTTTTTTTACAATTTTTGGGGGTAAAATAGGGAAAATGGGACAATTTACGTTTTTATTGGAGGAGGGGGTTTTTCACATTTTTTTTACTTTATTTTTTTACTTTTTTTACTTTTATTTTTTCACTCTTATAGTCCCCATAGGACATAGTATAGGACATAGCACTGATCAGGGTTATCGGTGATCTTCTGCTCTGGTCTGCGGGAAGGCAGATCAGAGCAGAAGACTCCCGGAAAACAGCAGAGGCAGGTGAGGGGACCTCCGTCTGCCGTGCAGGATGATCGGATCGCCGCGGCAGCGCTGCTAGCGATCCGATCATCCTGTTAAGTGATCGGGATGCTGCAGATGCCGTGATCTGTATTGATCACGGCATCTGAGAGGTTAATGACGGACATCCGCGGGTCCCTGGCTGCGATCCACAGCCGGGAACTGCCGCGCATGATGCCGGCATCGCTCCGATGCCCGCGGTTATGCTCAGGACGTAAATGTACGTCCTGGTGCGTAAAGTACCACATCACCAGGACGTACATTTACGTCCTGCGTCGTTAAGGGGTTAAGGACATTTGGAGGTCCCTGTGACGTATTGCACCCACCATGCTTTGTGACGGTGAGTGACAGATATTCGGAACAATCAAAACAACCCCGCCCCTGCCCATATAAGGGAGTGGCGGCCATGATTCTCGCTCTTGTTCCTGTGCAGCCAAGCAGTAAGCATCTCTCTTGTTACCGGGCTGTCAAACGAGCAGGATCTGCGCAGCTATCTTCCGCAGTGAGTTAGGCCCGAGCCTTGCGGCAACGGCTGATCTATTCAGAATCGTGAGTGTATCAATCCCTAAGCACTCTGCAAGATCACCGGACCTTATCTATCCCCTAAATCTGGACGGATCTTCGCAAATTACCCTAAATTCAGAGACTTGTATTACTATTCAAGGTCCGCAACAACTGTCAGTCACTGAATTATATAGAGACTGTTTGCATGAGACTGTTATTGTGCATTGGATGTACCGCAATCCTTTCAGTAAAGTTTATCCAAGTTCAAGTACCTTGTGGACCTTCAGTCATTTTGTGCATGCACCTATCGTTACTGGGAAGGGCGGCAATAGGCCGCAAAGCCTTTTACTGGGAAGGGCGGCAAAGCCTTTTTGGCGTTGCACGAACAGGATACGGGCGTGTGCCTACTACAGTCGCCATTAGTGAAAGTGTACTCCAACCCAGAAAAAGAACTTTATTTATGTACTGTGACTTAAACTCTGGAGTAAGGGGTTGCGCACACGGTGCTGTGTGGAGGAAGTGCGCATGTAAAGTAAGGGGGAGGCGAACAGTACAGCGGAGCTACAAGCTGTGAAAGGAAGAACTGAAGTTAGCGCGGGACCTCCCTGCGCACGTGATCTAGAGACCCCACCCACTGAAGCCCTCGGTGCCGCGGCGGCCATTTTGTTGGAGTCTAGTGCCGGAAACCAACAAAGAGAGACAGTTCAGCGCGGGAAAAGGCGCAGAATGCGACAACGGACTGGAAGCTGTGAGGAGCCGGAACAATACGGGACTCTGAGACACCAGATTGCCGAATTGAAGTCCTATATAAAGTTGCTTCAGTTGCCGATCAATGCACTCTAATTTCAATTAAAGGCTGTTGAGTTTCAAGTCACCGCTCTCAAATTTGAAATCTATGCTCTCAAGTTCCAGATTAGAGAACAACTGCGTATCACCTTGGGACCTAGGAATTCAAGATCTATTTAAAGGGCCAGCATACCAAATACAGAGATGTCAGATCCTGCAGCCCCACAGTCCCCATCTGAACAGCAAGGGGGCGATGCTCCAGTGGCCCCACCAATGGGGTCTCCACCCCAAGTCAGAAGGGTGTTACCGCCTTCACCAACACTTTCTACCTCACAAAGACGTGCTCTACCTGTGATTCCAGCAAGACCTTGATCACAGGCGGAGCAAGACCCAGCAAGTCCACCTTCCGTCTCTCCCTATGTGTTGGGATCCCCTGTTGCTGCACCCGTCTTCTTGGGGAATCATGTGCTTCCCACCTACAATGGTGACCCTTTTACATTGAGAGACTTTAAAGAAAAATTATACAGCCTTTTTGGATTTTATGCATTACCCCCTCATCAACTGATACAGCTGGTTCTGGGACAGCTCCAGGGACCCGCCTTGGAAGAACTTCGCACCTGGCCAGCGGCTGATAAAGCCACAGTGGTACAGATTTTTGAAGGACTTTCTCAAGTGTTTGAATCTCATTCTCCCTCGGAGGTACACCTCCGACTCTATGAACGGCGCCAGAAGCCAGGTGAGACTCTCCGAGCATAGGCAGTAGCTTTACAGAGCGCATTAGAGGTGGTACAGAAGTTGGACAGCATCACGCCCGATCAGGGCAATCGAGTACTGATGGACCATTTTATAGAAGTGGCACTGAACAAATGGGACAAGGCCCAACTTAGGATGCTGGCTGTGCAAAATCCCGACATGGCTTTCCCAGCTTTTAAGAGACTAGCGGTTAAAGTGATAGAATCAAGACCTCAGACAGAGGAGGCTAGTGTTCCCGCTACAGAATCTCCGGGGCCCTCGCCCCAGCCACCTGTCCCTTCTCAGTCTGCCCTACCAACACCTTCTTCTAGCCCTTGGACAGCTGACCTACAAGACATTAAACAGGATATTGAGCAGTTAGCCAAGGCCTTTAAAGAAATGGCGGTACGATCAAACCCTTCTAGATCTGCAACCCCGCCACCTAAGAAGCCTGATCCCCGCCCTGCTGGTCCACCTAATACCACTCCTGTGGGACCACCTGGAAGTCAGAGACCTGTCTGTAGTTATTGTAACAAGAATGGACACCGGAAGAGCCAATGTTGGGCTTTAAACGGGCGTCTCCTGAGGTCGAGGACCGCACCCCAGAAGTAGCAGCTGAAGGTCCAGAATCAATCAACGACAAGAAAGGACTGTCTATGTATGTAGCTTCTTGTCCTTATGTACAGGTGATAGTTGAAGGTATCCGGTTACAAGCTCTGATAGATACGGGGTCTCACGTGTCCACTATTCCGCAGGGGTTTTTCTATAAGTATTGGGGCCCAGAAAGGTTGTGTGAACCTCAGGAAGCGGAGTTTAGAGTAATTGCGGGGAACAGGAAACCAGTACCCAGGCATGGTTACTGGGAGCCCACGGTGCATGTGGGAAGGCATGTGTTGGAAAGGCATGGTGTGATTGTCACTAATGTTAGGGATAAAGGAGCAGCTGATTTCATCTTAGGCATGAATATTATGAGGCACTGTTTTGATGATATTGTCTGTGCACTGCATGCATCTCTCCCTCACTTGTCACCCCAGGCCGGCGAGCTGCCCAACACAACGTCAAAACCCTCCAAGCAGAACAGAAGTTTGTGAATCATCAAGGAGAGATCTGTCGAGTAAGGATTCAAGATATACGAGCCGTTAGTCTACAGTCACAGACGGAGACGGTTATATGGTGTCGTGCCCAACCCGGGGTGTAAAATCAAGATTATCAAGCGCTCCTGGAGCCCATCTTACTGGAAGATTGCCCCTTAGTACGAGCAGCTAGACGCCTGGTAACAGTACGTAATGGGAAGGTTCCAGTGAGACTTATTAACCTCTCTCAAGTTGCGGTCCAACTACCCAAGTATACCCCGGTGGCTACCCTGCACCATTTGGATGTCAGAGATGTGGTCTCGAAGTCACAAGTGGCTCAACGAGGACCTGACAAGAATCCTGCGGAACATTGGTGGAGCCAACTGCAAATAGGAGGCAAAGATACCCCAAGGAACAGGTGGAAGGAGTCATCCAGGTAGTTAAGAGATATCAGGAAGCTTTCAGCAAGTTTCCCCACAGACTTTGGCAGGACCACCATGATCAAACATAGGATTCTCACTGGGGACAATCCACCCATTAAAGAGAGACATCGCCCTGTGGCTCCTGGGATGTATCAGACCATAAAGAAAATGCTTATGGAGATGAAAGAGGCCGATGTCATCCAGGAAAGCCAGAGTCCTTGGGCTGCACCTTTGGTCCTGGTGAAGAAAAAAGATGGGACTATCCGCTTTTGCGTGGATTACCGGAAGCTGAACAGCATAACTCATAAGGATGCCTATCCTCTCCCTCGCATCGAAGAATCCTTGACTGCGTTGGGGTCGGCCGCCTATTTTTCCACATTGGATCTGACGAGTGGCTACTGGCAGGTGCCAATGGCAGAAGAGGATAGAGAGAAGACCGCATTTGTGACCCCTATGGGTCTCTTCGAGTTCAAAAGTATGGACTGTGCAATGCACCAGCTACTTTCCAATGCCTAATGGAGCGATGCTTGGGGCATCTTAACTTCTAGAGTGTTCTGTTGTATTTAGATGACGTCATTGTCTATTCTCGGACATATCAGGAACACCTGGATCACCTGAAAGAAGTTTTCCAAGTCCTTATCCAACATGTACTCAAGGTTAAACCTTCCAAATGTCACTTGCTAAAGCCACAAGTGCACTACCTAGGATATGTCGTCAGTGCTCAAGGAGTCCTTCCTGATCCAGACAAAGTGAGTGCTGTGAAAGAGTGGTCTACACCCAGGACGGTGCGAGACGTCTGAAGCTTCCTGGGATTTGCTGGTTATTACCGACGCTTCATCCCCCATTTTGCTCAAATTGCTGGACCCTTAACCAAATTACTGAGAGGGACTGCCTGGGACAATTATAATGGGAGTCTCCCCATACAGTGGGCTTAAGAACAAGAAGATGCCTTTCGAGCCCTGAAGTACCTCCTCACGGAACCCTCCATTTTGGCGTATCCTGACTACAGCCTTCCGTTCCGTTTATACTCTGATGCTAGCTTTGAAGGTCTGGGGGCGGTCTTATCCCAAGTGCAAGATGGCAAAGAGAGGGTGATTGCTTATGCCAGCCGGCATCTCCAAGGTGCTGAGAAGAATGATGCCAACTATAGCTCCTTCAAGCTGGAGCTCCTGGCCCTGGTCTGGGCCATTACTGAGAAGTTTAACCCATTCACGACGAGCGACGTACATGTACGGCGCCGCAAAGTGTCACTTGGCGCGCGGCGACGTACATATACGTCGCGGGGTTCCGGGAGCGCCGCGTCACCGGTAGCGGTGATCGGGCCGGGATGACTGCTGTTATCTAACAGCAGGCATCCCGGCACATCGCCGAGGGGGGTCCTGAGACCCCCCCATGACCGCGATGCGCGCAAATCGCAGGTCAATTCAGACCTGCGATCTGCGCGATTCCGGGTCATACGGGTCACTGGTGACCCGGTGACCCGGAAAATAAGAGGGATCGTAGGTGTTCGAGACACCCTCGATCCCCCTAAAGGGATAGGAGTTTGGTGGCAGGGGTGCCACCCCTCCTATCCCTGCTATTGGTCGGCCGAGCGACCGACCGATAGCAGACCGGGGGAGGGGGGGTTAAAGTTCGGTTTCCCCGCTTTGCCCACCTATCGGTGTCCGGGCAAAACGAGGGAACCGTCCAGGGAAGGTCGGCGCCGAAGGTCCCTACCTGGATCCCGGATCCCGGAGCGCGATCCTCCATGCGGGGATCCCCCACGTGCGGCGGCGATGGCGGCTTCCGGGTCCTGCTAGGTGAGTTGTTGCCTAGCAACATCCAGAGGGCCACAGTTTACAGTGGTCTCTAAACCGTGGCCCTCCAGATGTTGCAAAACTACAACTCCCAGCATGCCCAGACAGCTGTTTGCTGTGTGGGCATGCTGGGACTTGTAGTTTTGCAATATTTAGAGGGGTTCAGGTTGTAGATCACTAAGTGGTCTCAAACTGTAGCCCTCCAGATGTTGCAAAACTACAACTCTCAGCATGCCCAGACAGCAATTTGCTGTCTGGGCATGCTGCGAGTGTTAGTTTTGCATTATCTGGAGGGCCACAGTTTTGAGACCACTGGACAGTGATTTACAACTTGAACCCCTCTAAATCTTGCAAAACTACAACTCCCAGCATTCAGGAACAGCATAAGGCTGTCTTGGCATGCTGGGAGTTGTACTTGCGTGCCTCCAGCCATTGCATAACTACATCTCCCAGCATGCCCTTCCGCAATCAGTACATGCTGGGAGTTGCAGTTTTGCAACAGCTGGAGGCACACTGGTTGGAAAATACTGAGTTAGGTCATAGAACCTACACCTACATAGAACCTACATAGAATCTACACTGATAACAACCCCTTGGCCCATTTGAACACTGCTAAGTTGGGAGCTCTTGAACAGCGTTGGTCCTCTCGGTTGGCCAACTATGATTTCAACATTAAGTTACTTTCTTGCATGGCCCCGGGAGAAGCACCTCCTGCTGAAGATGTGTGGGAAGATGTGGAAATGCCTTCCTTCTACCAAAGGTTCGTGAGCCAGAGTGCTCTAACTGCCAAGGCGGATGACGGACCTGAATCTCCCAAAGTCCCTGAAGATCTGTCAACCTTGAAGACACTTCAGGATGAAAGCCGGGTTATCGGGGACCTCCTAGACTATTGCCTCCACAAGAAAGTGCCCACTCGGGTGCGCAAGGCCCACGGGGACTTCGAACTGAAGCGGTTGTGGTGGCAGAGGAATCGCCTGTTCCTGCACAAGGGGCTGGTCTACCGAAATTCCCTGGACCCAGTTTCCGGAGACCGCATACACCAGATTGTGGTTCCCCGAAGAGATGCAGCCATGGTCCTGAATGCCTATCATGATCAATCCGGACACTTCGGGGGCCCATAAGACAGAGATCACCGTTAGAAGAAGGAGATTTTACTGGATTGGGATGCGGGGAGACATCGAGAAATGGTGTGCCGAGTGCTCCGTGTGCAACGTGATAAAGAACCCCCCAAGGGACGCAAGAGCCCCTTTGCATCCCATCTGTACAGAAAGGCCAAATCAAATTTTTGCCTTGGATCATGTGAAGCTGGCCCCCACTCGATCTGGCTATTGTCATGCTCTACCCATGGTGGATCATTATTCCAAGTGGGTGGTCGTAGACCCTGTCAAGGATCTTACCACCAAGACTGCTGCTCAACTCTTCTATCGACATTGGATCCAACCTCTGGGGTGTCCTGAATCGGTCCTCACGGATCGAGGAACCGCCTTTGAAGCCCAGTTGTTCCAGGAACTTTGCCGGTTGCATGATTGCAAGAAGCTCCGGACGACGGCCTACCATCCCCAAGGGAATGGGCTCTGCGACAGGATCAATCAAGTGTTCATCCAAATGCTTAGAGCTGCCTCTGTTTTAAAGCACTAAGAGTGGCCTCATCTGTTGCCTGAACTCCTAGAAATTTACAACAACACTGTCCACTGCTCTACGGGGTACATGCCTTTTTTCCTGATGATGGGCCGACACGGCCAATTGCCAAAGGATCGAACCTTCGGGCTACAGGCACCCTTCAACAATTCTCCTCAGGTTTCCCAAGGTTGGGTGTCAGAGCATCAACGAAGAATTGAGGAAGCCAAGGACATTGTTGAAAAGAAAATGGGTGAAGTTCATGAACGCCAGCAGAAAGATTATAATCGACATGCTTCGGCTCAGCCCTTACAGCTTGGAGATAATGTGTGGCTCAGAAAATTTCCTAGAACCCATAAATTGGACTCCTTGTGGGAAACTGAGCCATACACCATTACTGCAGTCCCTTATCCTGAAACAGACGTGTACGAGATACAGAAAGACGGGTTCGAGCCACAGGTGGTCCACAGGAATAGGATAAAAATGTGCCTGAAAAAAGATGTGCTTGGCCCATCTCCTCCTACTCCTTCTGCTCATCCTGCTACTTCTACTCCACCTCCAAGAAGGCCAGTGAGAGAATATGTGCCGGGAGAAGGAATTCATCCCACTATGGACGTTCCTTTGCTTCCATCTCAGCAGCCTACCATGTATTGGGGTATACCGTTCCCAGCTCCATCCAGCCAGCCGCCACTGGTTGCTCCACCCAAACAGTTATCGGTAGCCGTTTCGCCTAATCAGTTGCCAGTAGTTGTTGCTACCTGTCAACCACCATTGGTTGCTACACCCAGCATCAGTCCTGCTCCAGTGACTGCTTCGGGTATTGATGTCACTACTCCACCAGTCTTCAGAGAACCCCCCAGTCCAACCGAAGATATTTCTTCTGTTTCCAGCCCTCCAGCTGGTACCTCGGGGACTGAAGTTCTTGAAGAATCCCCAAGTAAAGGAATTCCTGATGACTTGGAGGTGGTGTTGCAGTGGTCTCAAAGGGCTACACAGGGCAAACTACCCGCAAGGTACCAGGACTCATATTTAGTACCTGCACACATAGTAACTTTGATAACCCACTTCAATGCTCTGCCTATCACTTTCCAGTACTCTAGATTACTCACTTAAATGTATTACCTCAAGTTTCTCTAGTACATACACCAAAATAAATATCTCACTTAAGAAAACACTTAGGAATTGTAGCCTATTGTAAAAGCAATTCCTGCCACTGTTAGGTACACTTCTTCTTCTCCTTCTTTGCATGTGTGAGATGCTCTGCCTGGCCAGTAGGTGCTCTTGCGAATATAGAATTAAACACGTATTTCTAAGAATAACCTAGTTGGGTTGTTTTGAAAGTGCTCTAGGGGTATGTAGCATGTAGCCGATAGACCCTAGCAGCCATCCTTATTGTGACCTAGCTTCCAGCTAGCCAGTATAACTTTTGTTTACTAACAGGTAACTTATTGTTGGCGAATAAAATTTGTGAGATAATAAAAATGTTTAGTCAGCTTGAAACTAAAAGCATAGAGAGCTGTTCTAATGTTCAGTTTAGCCTCATAAAAATGTGTAGAGAGCTAATAAAATGTCTTAGGAGCTAGCAACTACATGTCAGTTAGCTGCCTAATTGTCTAGTAAGCTTTAAAGTGTATAATACGTTTAATAAAATGTCTATGAAGCTAGAAACTAAAAGGATAGATAGCTTCCTTAAATGTCTAGATAGCACCAATGTCTAGATAGATTTCTATTGTCTAGTCCAGATACTAGTGAGAGTATCAAAGAATGTTATTGTGTTCCATTTTTACTTAGAATGTATAGCAAATGTATAGATGATCCTGTTCTAGTCCTAGCCCCTCTGTCTTAGGGGACAGGCTCCGAGGTCGACTTATCTTAAGTAAGGGGGTTTGTGGTGTCCCGGTACCGCATCCTATCCGGTGCCTGTGTATATAGTTCCCCATAGCCAGAGTCCCTAGGACGTTGGCTCCTTTTTGTCTGGTCTGCCCCTTGTCACCTCTCATCTAGATAGTCATTAAACTAATAGTTTATTCAGGATTTATGTAAATATAATAGTACTAATGTATATAACTAGTTAATTACCTGTTCGGAGCGTAGCAGGACCTGCGGGTCACAAGATCAGGTAAACGCTATGGTTTTTTGCTTAAGGACCTTTGGAGGTCCCTGTGACGTATTAAACCCACCATGCTTTGTGACGGTGAGTGACAGATATTTGGACCAATCAAAACAGTCCCGTCCCTGCCCATATAAGGGAGCGGCGGCCATGATTCTCGCTCTTGTTCCTGTGCAGCCAAGCAGTAAGCATCTCTCTTGTTCCCGGACTGTCAAACGAGCAGGATCTGCGCAGCTATCTTCCGCAGTGAGTTAGGCCCGAGCCTTGCGGCAACGGCTGATCAATTCAGAATCGTGAGTGTATCAATCCCTAAGCACTCTGCAAGATCATCGGACCTTATCTATCCCCTAAATCCAGACGGATCTTCTCAAATTACCCTAAATTCAGAGACTTGTATTAATATTCAAGGTCCGCAACAACTGTCAGTCACTAAACTATATAGAGACTGTTTGAATGAGACTGTTATTGTGCATTGGATGGACTGCAAGCCTTTCAGTAAGGTTTATCCAAGTTCAAGTACCTTGTGGACCTTCAGTCATTTTGTGCATGCACCTATCGTTACTGGGAAGGGCGGCGATAGGCCGGAGAATTACCTCAGCATACTAGCCCTCAGCCTGGCGTCACAAACTATAGGGTTAACCTTAACCCCTCATCCAACTAAACAACACCCCAGCTACCATACACCCCCCAAGGGCTACCACACATCCCAGTGGCGAGAAAGGTAAACTAATGAGCGAATGTTGGAGCGGGAGTTGATAGCTCCCGCTCCCCCATGCTAGAAATCGGGGGGCAGAAATCTCAGGGGGGGGGGGGGGGGCAATTGCCCCCTTGCACCCCCCCCCCCCCCGGATAAGACATCTTATCCCCTATTCTTTGGATAGGGGATAAAATGTCTAGGGGCAGAGTACCCCTTTAACCTCTTGAGGACTGGCCCATTTTTCATTTTTGCCCTTTTGTTTTTTCCTCCTTGCCTTCTAAGAATGAGAACGCTTTTTTCCACCTATAGACCCATATGAGGGCTTGTTTTTTGTGCCACCAATTTTACTTTGTAATGACATCAATTATTTCATCACACAATCTATGGTGAAACAAGAAAAAAATTTTGTGGAGCATAATTAAAAAAACTAAATGCCATTTTGTAACTTTTAAAATGACACGGTATCTTTATTCTATAGGTCCATACGGTTAAAATGATACCCAACTAATGTAGGAATATAGGTTAAGGTCAAAATGGGCTGAGTCCTTAAAGGGGTACTCTACCCCTAGACATCTTTCTTATCCCCTATCCTTTGGATAGGGGATAAGATGTCTGATCGCGGGGGTCCTGCCGCTGGGGACCCCCGCAATATAGCATGAAGCACCCACCTGTATCTGCTTCCGGCAGTGCTGAAGGTTCTGGCTCACGACCACGGGAACGGAAGTTCGTGATGTCATGACTCCGCCCTGTGTGACGTCACGTCCCACCCTTCAATGCAAGTCTATGGGAGGGGGTGTGACAGCCTAATTAATATAGGTTTTTTTTATTTTACTACTACAAAATCCTAACTACAAGCACCAAAATGATTATGTTTTTGTCATTTTCTGATCCCTATAACTTTTTTATTTTTCCACATACAGGGCGGTATGAGGGCTCATTTTTATGCACCATGGTCTGTAGTTTTTATCAGTACCATTTTTGTTCTGATGGGATTTTTTTTTTTTTTTAAATAGAGGGATTTTAAACGCACTAATTTGATTAAAATGTTTGAGATTTTTTTTTAAGCGTTACAATAATTGAAAAGTATGTAATCATGGGTATCATTTTAATCATATAGACCCACAGAATAAAGAAAATATGTCATTTTTACTGTAATTTATAGAGGATGAAAATAAAACCTTCCAAAATTAGCAAAATTGCGGTTTTATTTTCAATTTCCCCCCTTAAATAGTATTGGTAACTGGTTGTGCAAAAAACAAGCCCTCGTACTCGTCTGTGGATGAAAATCTAAAAGAGTTATGATTTTTAGAAGGTGAGGAGGAAAAAACAAAAATGCTAAAATAAAATTGGCTGCATCCTTGTAGTGGGGGGAAGAGTTGCCCCAGAACAGTTTCTGCTGAGCCACAGTGTGGTTGAGGTGCGCTGTGTGTAGAAGCCTCAAGTGAAGGCCCAGATCAAATGTATTCAATCCGGTCATTCTGCAAGGATCACCCACATGGAGGAAGTTCATGCCCTGGCGGAGAAAGCTACAAGACCTTGACAGAACCCTAGCTACCAGGATCAATCTACCCGTCTTTCAATTCAGTATCAATTTATTGGGTGAAATCACCACAAGTCCCAGCAAGGCAACAGGGCTCCCGAGGGGTTACACTGCATCCTCTCACTCAGTGTAATACCATCTGCACCCTGCTCAGTAAAGACCGTTATCCTTAACCTGATGTCTGTGTGTTCGTTTACTCCCCGTGTCTGGCCCAGGAGAAGCTGTCTCCGACCTCGGAGCGTGTATAGGCTAACGGTGCCCTGGCGTCACAAAGTGATCAGGTATTTCCCTAGCACCCCCATGGCTACCACATTATTACCCTGGTCAGCCCTGTCTGTGAGATAGATGTAGAGGCCGCCACCTCACCATAAACTGCACTTCGGCTAAGTGCTCACTATGTGGACAGTTTAGCAATGTAAAGGATGACTGTACAGGACCGGTCATCTGTAACCTGTGCTCAGGACCAGGGCATACATTTAGAGGGTGTCCGCATGCAGAGCATAATAAACGTAATGAGACCCTCACAGAGGCCATGGAGGAAGGACATCACCACATGTATGAATACAGCCCCAAAACTGCCCGTCCCCCTGCAGATATCCATCAAAGTACCAGTGACCCTGCTGCAGAGCCAGAGCGAATATCTACTGTACTACAAGTACCAGCGGTCAGTGCAGATCCTAATGTAACATCTCTGGATGCTGTGGGAAAAGAATGACCAGCAGATGTAGAGCCCAAAGTACCACTTATGAATAATGAACTACAAATACCAGCAACCAAGTACAATCAACTGGTGCCAGAAAGTTAAACAGATTTGTAAATTACTTCTATTTAAAAATCTCAATCCTTACAGTACTTATCAGCTGCTGTATACTACAGAGGAAATTATTTTCTTTTTAAATTTCCTTTCTGTCTGACCATAGTGCTCTCTGCTGACACTTCTGTCCATGTCAGGAACTGTCCAGAGGTTTGCTATGGGGATTTGCTCCTACTCACAGAGAGCACTGTGGTCAGACTGAAAAGAACTAAACATTTCCTTTGCAGTATGCAACAGATGATAAGTACTAGAAGAATTAAGATTTTTAAATAGTAGTAATTTACAAATCTGTTAAACTTTCTGGAAACAGTTGATTTAAAAATAAAATATGTTATTTATATATGTGGTAGCTTGGGGTTGTAGGGTATATGGGGTGTAGCTGTGCGGTAACTAAAGGGTGCTTGTTTAACCCTTATCACTCATGACGCCAGGGTGAGGGCTCCACTGTATATGCTTGTCCTATCGCCACCTGTCCCAAGAACGATAGGGAGTTATAATAAATGATTGTCCACAACCGGAGGTTTTCATAAAACTGTCGGAACTTTTACTGCAGCTTTTATGCAACATTAAACAGGAACAGTCTTTGTACAAGAGTCTATTAAGATCCTGATAGTTGGTTGGGACCTCGTGAGTTCTGAGCTTAGAAAAAGGAATAAGTGCTGTTCTGCTGGATTAAGGGGATTGAGTTTAGGTCCAGCAGTCACACTAGCTTTAGCGGGGATTGATATTGTAAATCACGATTAGATTCAGGCTGAGGCTGGCAGGCTTCAGGCCTAAGCTTGTCTTTGTAAGTTACATTGATCACTTCTCTCTCTCCACTAGTCCGGAACCCAAGAGAGCGAGGATTGGCTGGCAGCTCCCTTATATGGGCAGGGGCTGGCCTTGAGCTCATTGGTCCATGCCATCTGTCATTCACTTTACAAGGCATTATGGTCTAATCATGTGACCACACATGAGACCTAGGAAGGTCCTTCAACACACCTTACTAGAATTAACATGAGTCATGTGACCTAAGGTCCTGCGACACTATATAGATAATGAAACATACAATTATTTATACATGTAGACATCATAGAACTGATTAAGGAAGAGGCGACTAGGGGCTATCCTACTAGGAGGAGGCTACTGGAACAAAGGAACTCTGACTTTGGGGACCACCACACAAGGTACGGTATACCATACGGTACCGGGACACTACACATGGCAACCAATCAGATCGCATCTTTCACTTTTCAGAGGCCTTTTTAAAAATGAAAGAAACTATCTGATTGGTTGCTATGGGCAACAAGTCCACTTTTTCTCTTCACAGGTTTTGATAAATCTCCCCACAGTGTTTTTGTCAAAAAAAATACCACAAAGATGGCATCTTGGGAGAATTGAAATGAGGGGGCAGTTTTTTGTGGTGTTTTTTATTAAATTTTTTTGCCCCCCAAAAAATAAAAAAATGGTGTCTGTTCCTAGGCTTAGGCTGGGATTTAACACAATTTTTGCATGAAGCTTTTCAAAGCCCACATTGCTTTATCTTTGGGGGTTCCCCCTCCCCTGCCCCTTCTGACAGATGCCTGCAAAACTACAACTCCCAGCATGCCCTGGGAATTTTAGGACAGCTCAGGGCATGCTGGGAGTTGTAGTTTTGCAACAGATGGACAGCCACAGTGGATCAGTGGTGCAGTATGTCAATCTAGAGCCATGGTGTCTGATCTTGAACTGGCAGCAGGAGCCACGACCACTTTAAATCAATGGCTGCCGGGACGCCTGACGAGTGACATCCTACGCTGCAGACCGCAACGTCAGAGGCGTCACTTGTCAGACATCCTGGCGACCAGCGCTGCTTATTGAGCCTGCCGGAGCTGCACTGATCTATGTAAGAAACCTATGGGCCCAGGCTGTTGGGGCCACCAAATTATATTACATATACAGAATGTCTGGTTAGGAGAAACATATATAACGCACCCACAGGGAGCAGCGCCATTTTAATTCAAAAAAATTCCCCCAAATCCCTTAGATAACAGTCATACAGAATATATTAGAAAGCTTTTTTGATTTTCAGCCAATCAGAGAGCAGCACTGCTCAAATAGAACTCCCAGGAGGTAACAGCGTGTCACACATGTGATGTCATAACCATTGTCCACCAGAGAGCAGCACTGAGCAGATATAACACTGCTCCTGCTCATTCTCCATCAGTGAGGGGCCGGTGCTGGACACTGTAGGGACGCGGGAATGTGAAGTCAAAAACATGACTGTGACTGGTAAGTATCACATTGTTGTGTCCAAAAGGTTTTAGTGCAGTTCCATGTGCATTTCTATAATAAACATGTAAATAATCTCTCTTTTGTTTTCCTATCTTAGATGCATTATTTCCAGCATGTGGAGTAGCATTTCCGGACTTAAAGCAAGAAGTTGGATGATGGCCTAGATTTCCGGACCTACAGCAAGACGTTGGATGAAGGCCTAGATTTCCGGACCTACAGCAAGAAGTTGGATGAAGGCACAGCCCCTCGAATCACGAACATACACAGACACATTGGCCCAAATTCTAGAGGTAACCTCCTTTAGTATGCCCAGAGGAAGGGCAACACAGTAGCCATGGATTCCCTACAGGTTTCCTCCCCTCTGGAGGTTTTTCCTGTCCTGAGTTAGTTACTGTACGCTCTTTGTGAGTGATGGAGGTTACATAAATCCCTACACAAACACTTTAATAAATAATAAAGTTTCCCTTTTTTTAAACTATTCTTTAACTTGTTCGACTCATTTATTTTATTTCTGTGTGTGAAAAATTGTGTTAGCAATGAGGTTTTTTTTAAGTGTCCAAAGCTGCTGTTCTGTGTGATCTGCACAATGTGGTGCGGAGAGAGGCAACTGATGCTGGTAACCGTAGGACACCCAGCAAGGTCTGTGCACAAGCATTTTGTAAAGGATACGATTGTAAAGGATGAACTTTAGGATACGTGCACTGGCCCTTAAAGTGGTACTTTGTCCCTAGACATCTTATCCCCTAGCTAAAGGACAGGGGATACAATGTCTGATCGTGGAGGTCCTGCTGCTGGGACCCCAGCGATTTCCATGCAGCACCTGTTGTTCTAAACAGTGGGGGAGAGTTATCAAAATCCGTCCAGAGGAAAAATTGCTGAGTTGCCCATAGCAACCAATCAGATTCCTTCCTTCATTTTTAAAGAGGCCTGTGAAAAATTAAAGAAGCAATCTGATTGGTTGCTATAGGCAACTCAGCAACTTTTCCTCTGGACAGGTTTTGATGAATCTCCCCCAGTATGTTTAGATCGGTGAGTTCACATGGCAGGAGTCTATGGGAGGTGGTGTGATGTCACAAGGGGGCGTGGTGTGACATCAGGACCCCACTGAGAGAACCCAACGTTCTGAACATATTGATTAGAATGACGGGTGCTGCACGGAGATCGCGGAGGGTCCCAGCGACGGGACCCATGTGTTCAGACAGGACTCATGTGATGAGTACCCCTTTAACCCCTTAAGGACCAAGGACGTACCAGTACATCCTGGGTCCTTTCCCTTTCTATAACTCGGGGCCACAGGGTGGCCCTGCGTCATAGCGGGTCGGGCCCGACCTCTAACAACGGCCGGGACCCGTGACTAATAGTGCGTGGCACTGATCACTATGCCGTGCACTATTAACCCTTTAGAAGTTTCGTTCAAAGTTGAACTCTGCGTCTAAAGTGAAAGTAAAACGTTGCTGGGTAGCACAGGGGGCTGTTTGGGACCGCTGCTGTTAAATCGTGGCATCCTGAACAGCTGTGGGACACGAGGAGGGTCCCCTTACCTGCCTCCCGGTGTCTGATCGCCGAATGACTGCTCAGTGCCCGAGATCCAGGCATGAGCAGTCAAGCGGCAGAATCATTGATCAATGGTTTCCTATGAGAAACCATTGATCAATGTAAAAGATCAGTGTGTGCAGTGCTATAGACCCCTATGGGAGCTATAACATTGCAAAAAAAAAGTGAATAAAGATCATTTAACCCCTTCCCTAATAAAAGTTTGAATCACCCCCCTTTTCCCATAAAAAAAAGTGTAAATAAAAATAAAAATAAACATATGTGGTATCGCTCTGTGCGGAAATGTCCAAATTATGAAAATATATAATTAATTAAACCGCACGGTCAATGGCGTACGGGCAAAAAAAAGTCCAAAATAGTGTATTTTTGGTCACTTTTTATATAATGAAAAAATGAATAAAATGCGATCAAAAAGTCCGATCAATACAAAAATGGCACCGCTAAAAACTTCCGATCACAGCGCAAAAAATGAGCCCTCATACTGCCCCATATATGCGAAAAAATTTAAAAGGGGTCAGAAGATGACAATTTTAAATTACATTTTCCTGCATGTAGTTATGATTTTATCCAGAAGTACGACAAAGACTAACCTATATAAGTAGGGTCTCATTTTGATCTTATGGACCTATAGAATAAAGATAAGGTGCCATTTTTACTGAAAAAATGTACTGCGTAGAAACTTAAGCCCCCAAAATTTACAAAATGGTGTTTTTTCTTCAATTTTGTCGCAAAATGATTTTTTCCCGTTTTGTCGTAGATTTTGGGGTAAAATGACTGATGTCATTACAAAGTAGAATTGGTGGTGCAAAAAATAAGCCACATGTGGATTTTTAGGTGCAAAATTGAAAGGGTTATGGTTTTTTAAAGGCAAGGAGGAAAACATTTAAGTGGAAAAACCCCTGGTCCTTAAGGGGTTATCAAGGAATTAGGAAGGGAGTGTAGGCATGCCTTGATAGAGGATAAGATTTCTAGAGGCAGAATACCCCTTTAAGGATTTAGGAAGGGAATATAGGCATGCCTTACAAGCAGGTAGAAAAAGAGCAGCTGGGAGAAATGGCAAGATGCAGAGCAAAGTTTGGCTGGGACAGATTTTGGGTGTGTTCTGGCCGATTGAAGGAGAACTATGACAAAAATGTACTTATCCCCTATCCATGGGATAGGGGATAGGTAGCTGATCCCAGGGGTCTTACCGCTGGGGGCCCCTTGCGATCTCTGGGATGACACCCAGTACTCAGTGAGAAGTGTGTGCTGCAGACGGCACTCGCTCCATTATTTTCCATGGGAATGCCGAAAAGCTAGAATACAGCACTTGGGCATCATCGGCACTCCCATAGAAATGAATGGAGCACGTGTCGTCTACCTGGGAGATATGGCAAACCTTCTTGCGAGTATGATAAAGATTGGAGCCTATGCTTCCTAACCGGACAGATTGGTATCCCTAAAGTTTATTTGACTCTGTCAAAGTGCTGCTCTTGCCTAAGTGTATAATCCGGTGTGAGGTATTTTAAGAAACGTAGCTGGAAAATACAAGGCCCGGATGCAAAAAAACTTCTGTGGAACCCGTCACTTTCACCCCCCTTCCTCCGTAGCCACCACAGATGCCCCCCAGTCTGCTGTCTCTTACAGATTTTTATGGCCAGAAATGGTTGGGTATTCACTTTGTCAGTAGATTCTCATCCTAAATATGAAGACAATCAGGGAGCTTTATCCCGAGCCGGGCCGTAGCACCCATAAGGCTGGAGGCATTTGAGTGAAGCTGGAAACATTGCGCGTTGTGAGAAGGCTGGTGGCATTGTGATTGGAGGAGGCTGGAGGCATTGTGTTTGGAGGAGGCTTGAGGCATTTGTGGGGGAAAGGGGTGAATAATGCTGGAAAAGTGAAGAGCCTAATATGTTTGTGTTGTAGGTTCTACCCTGAAGAATTTTGGCTGGAAGAGATCATCATGATGTCCTGGGCCAGATGGAGAAGAAAAGAAAAAGAGAATGACTCTGATCAGTGAATGTCATTCGTGAGGGACAGAACAAAAAATAATTCAGTAGGGGTGGCCCGCAAAAAATAAAAATTCTGAGGGGTGCCCTGAGCCCAAATGGAGGTTGTGGCACAATCTTCTGTTCTTGCCTCGGGTGGAAAAGGAGCTAGCTACAGCTCTGGATTTATCAAAACCTGTGAAAAGGAAAAGTTGACCAGTTTCCCATAGCAACCAATCAGATCACTTCTTTTATTTTTCCGAGGTCTTGTTAAGAATGAAAGAAGCAATCTAATTGGTTGCTATGGGCAACTGGGCAACTTTCCCCTACACAGGTTTTGATAAATCTCAATAATTAATACAACCATGTCATACACTTAGGTTTGCCACCAGGCCGGTATTTTACAGGCAGAGTCTGTATTTTAGACACCCTGCCGGTATGTGTGTGTGTATATATATAAATATATATATATATATATATATATATATATATGAACCGGCAATGCAATGGCCAATATTTATCTAAGCCCCCTGTGCTGTGATCTGCAGAGATGGAGAGGAAAACTAATCCCGCCCCTCCCTCTTCCCGTTGAGCTCTGATTGGTGGAGACTTCTCCCTCACACACACAGGCCTGTCATCCACCTTCACGGAGCTCAGCACAGAGGGAGAGGATTAACCCCTTCCTGGCTGCCCTGTTCCCACACTAAGTGACCGCAGCCCCTGTAAGTACTTACACTGTGACTGATAAGGAGGGGGAGGGGGGATGGCAGAGCAGTAGACTGATGAGAACATTAAGGATGAGGTTTGTTTTATTTTTTTAAGTTTAATTTTGTATTCAGGATATTCTACGACTACAGGACTACAACTCCCATTGTGGTCTGTCTGTTCATCCTGTGCCTCCTCCAACCTTGAGCCTTACGGGGCACAGACAGACAACACTGGGAGTTGTAGTACTTGCAATTTACACTCAGAAATTCGCTGACTCATAGACGGCAATGCATTTCTGAGCTGAGTACGCAGACATGTCTATTTTTTCTGTGGATGCCAGAATTTGAATTTCTGTGCCAGATATTTCCTGTGTGGAAATTCTTCTGTTAGCACAGTGCACCAGAAACCCATTGAAATTGCTGTGGAATTTCCATGCGGAATACTCCTGCGGAAATCTACACGGAAATCCTGCCGTGTGAACATAGCCTAACAATTATTAAAAAGGTGGGCGGTGCAAATAAGGGGTGAGACCAAAGGGCGAAGCAAAGGTCCAGAGCCAAGGGGGCCACAAAATGAGGTTTTGCTAACAGTGGCAAAAATCCTTGCACCTGCCCTAGTGGCTGCGACCCGAGCTGCTGAACAGGCAGGGTGCCAGTGCCATTTCAGCCCCCCCCCCTAAATCCCCCCTGTGCCATTCCAATCCCCCTCCCCCTCTGATCCCCCCTGTGCCATCTCAATCAGCCTAGTCCCGGCCGGAGTGGTTGTTGTGCAAAACTGTGCGACTTATACAGAAGTTGCAAGTCACAAATCAGTGCGTAAACTGTGCACCTAGGAAAACCACATCCATTTGCCAGCGCAGTAAGCCATATATGCCATCGGAAAGTCACCACATAAATGTGCCAAGCGCTGTACACCACAACTATGCAAATATATAGCACAGTCTGCAGCCTTTTCCAATCATCTGTGAAAATATTTATTTAGGCTGGGATTACACTTGGCATGTTTATTTAACATAGACTTTTGAAAGCAAAAGGAATCCCTACGGAACTCCCAAGTGATACAATTCTGCGTATCCATTTCTTTCATGTGAAAGAAAAAATACTCTTAGCCACAAGGAACAGATCACTGCTACAAGAAATCTCGCGATGTACCCTGACCTGTCCGCAGTCACAATGGCCAGACGCTGGGAGTTTGCACAGGGAACCAGACTGATCAGAGACCATAACATTAATTATAAATGGGGCTTCCTGACATATAGAGGGAAAAACTATGTCGCGGCTACTCCGCACTCCTTAATGGAACTATGTACACAATGGGGCATTAATTCCAATCAGCAAGAGCAGAAGGAAACAGGGAAACCTCTTCTCAATATATCCAGCCTGAATGGACAATAGTGATTTATAAGAAAAAGAACGCTAAACAATATATGAGCAGCCTAAAATAGGAAGAGACTATATAGCCATTATGGACAAGCAATCATGGCATAATGCTTAAAGGGGTATTCCAGGATTTTTTTTTATTTGACTATGCTACAGGGGCTGTAAAGTTAGTGTAGTTCATAATATAATGTAAATCCACATATTAGAGAGATGTGTAGAAAAACGCAGCACTCACCTGGTTAGATGCAGATAAAAAAAGCACTTCATCAGGTATGGCCTGACGAAGTGCTAGGTGCACGATACGGTCCGTCGCCTATCTCCTTCCCCCCTGCACGCCTGTTTACCTGCTCCCCCGCACAAGCCAGCCGCTGTTTGTCTCTTGAATAAAGAAGTTGATTTTATCTGCATCTAACCCGGTGAGTGCTGCGTTTTTCTACACATCTCTCTCATATGTGTATTTGCTTTGCCTTTGACTAGCGCTATTGCACCCGGGACGCACCTGTGCGGCTTGTTGTGCTGTTTCCTTGTATTTCGTTTCTATCAATGCAACATGTGGAATACACCCTAGAGTGGTGCCGGTAGTAATCGCTATAGACTGCATAATATAATGTATATACCTGTGTGTGACGGTTTTCTCACAATTCATATGTGATTTTCACCCCAATATTTATTTTTACCAGCATACAAAATGACTGTTGTCTCTGATTTTTCCCAGGTTGCAATGCAGCCAAGACCTGACTCATTAGTCAGCTGATGACAGGGAGTCTGTCTGCTTCAATGAGTGGAGGGATCGCTTGGTGGAAGAGAGAGATCAATCTGCAACTAATGCAACAGCTGTAGGCACCTTGATTGAAAACCACAGGTCTTTTGAATGGATGCAGCTCCTTTATGTTTCAATGGGTGTGGTGGCTGATGTGTGGGAGGGAGCAAAATGGAATTATGGGATTTGTAAGCAAAAAAGCAAAACTCAAACAGGAAATACCAGTTCACAAAAAGCTAGCCACAGTGTTATGGTAATCTCATGACATAGCCATTTAGCCCCAAGACAAGCGCAGATCCTTCCTAAGCATGTCCATTACTGTCTGACAGGTACGTACTAAAATCACATCATGTCCTCACTTTTTCTGTGTGTTTTTTTTTCTTATCCTTTTTTCCTTTTTCAGTTCTTTCCTGCTGTAATGTTACTGTTATTTTTTCCTGCTGTAATGTTACTGTTATATTTTTCTCTGCTTTCCTTCTTCAGTTAACTTTTGAAATTAATAAAAAGAATCACCTAGAAAGCACCTGCGACAGTCAGGCTCCTGAATCAACAACAGGTATGACTAGATATCCAGGTGATGCTGAGGAACTTGGACACTAAGGATGGTATTTCTAAACTGTAGGGGATTGAACTCACCCTACAAAAGAAACAAAGTCTGGCAGGAGGCAGAAATCCTACAGGCAGATATATTCTGCCTGCAGGAAACCCACTTAAGGGTACGTTCAGACGAGTGGATCCACAGTTTATTTTACACTGCAGATCCGCCGCTGAAGGACCCCCATAGGATGCCTTTAGATGTGCCTGCTCGGAGCGGCAATATGTCGCCTCGAGCAGACACACTGCTGCGATGTGCGAGTTGCTGCGCATGCGCGGTGTACTCGCACACATCTCGTCCGCTCCCCCTGCTCCCTGAGCTAGGCCGAGAGCAGCCACGATGTGCGAGTATACTGCGCATGCGCGCTGCGACTGGCACATTGCAGTGTGCTTGCTCGTAGTGGCGGATTGCCGCTCCGAGCAGGCACCTGTAAAAGCAGCATACAGCGGTCCTTCAGCTGCGGATCCTCAGCTTAATACGCTCTAGGGATCCGCTCGTGTGAACGTACCCTTAGGCCCCAGGACGCTTATAGACTGCATAATAAAATGTTTCCCTACATCTATCAGGCCACAGCACCAGGGAAGAAAGGGGAGTAGCATTGTTAATTAATAAGAAAGGGAATCTAACCAATGCCGTAGCTGAAACAGACGAAGAGGGTAGGTTTATAATATGCTCCAAATACTAAACAAAATAAATTCCTTAAAGCAGTTTTGGCAAGAGCTACATTTTTTGAGATAGGGAACGGGGGGGTCATGTTGAGAGATTTTAATCACCCAATATGGCCATCGAAGGACTCTGCCTCAAATAACTCAATTGCTGAACCAACCTCCATATGCCGTACGATTACTCAACACTCACTGTACAACGTATGGAGAATACAGCACCCCGCAGAACTTGACTTTACTTTCTTTTCTAATCCTCACCAGGTTTATACCCGCATTGATTATTTTCTGATTACTAAACTTCTATTAGATGTGGCAATCTCTTCTAAGATTAAAATTATCTCCTGATCTGACCACGCCCCAATAGTTCTAACTCTAAGGCTGGGTTAACACTGTGGAATATCTGGGCAAGCCGGCGGCACTAAGACTACGCGGCCTGCATTGCCATCCCCATAGATTTCAATGCACTTCTGAGCAGATCTCCCAAAAGAACCACCCAGAAATGCATTGCCGTCTATGGGGACAGCAATGCAGTTCGTTCGGTCTTAGTGCCGCCGGCTACATCTCTGGCAGAAATTCTGCACAGAGATTCCGTAGTGTGAACCTAGCCTAACAGATGCTTTGGCAACTCCTGGACAGAGACTCTGGCGGGCAGATCCGCAATTTACTCCAAAGACGGAACTTGAAGAGTGATTTATCCTCACAAATTTCCTCTTTCTTTGATATCAATAAAAACTTAGTAACCTTGCCAACTACCCTGCGGTGTGCTTTTAGGGCTGCTATACGGGGGCATATAATAAGCCAGGTAGCTTACTATAATAAAATGAACACAACTAAAAGGATAAAGTTAAAGGGGTACTCCGGTGAAAACCTTTTTTCTTTTAAATCAACTGGTGCCAGAAATTTAAACATATTTGTAAAATACTTCTATTAAAAAATCTTAATTCTTCCAGTACTTAGTAGCTGCTGATTGCTACAGAGGAAATTCCTTTCTTTTTGGAACACTGATGACATCACGAGCACGGTGCTCTCTGCTGACATCTCTGTCCATTTTAGCAACCGTGCATAGCAGATGTATGCTAAGGGCAGCATGGTGGTTCAGTGGTTAGCACTGCTGCCTTACAGTGCTGGGGCCTTGGGTTCAAATCCCACTAAGGACAGCAATAAATAAATAAAGAGTTATTATTATGACGTCAGCAGAGAGCACTGTGCTCGTGATGTCATCAGAGAGAATTCCAAAAAGAAAATAATTTCCTCTGTAGCATTCAGCAGCTAATAAGTACAGGAAGGATTAAGACTTTTTAATAGAAGTAATTTACAAATCTGTTTAACTTTCTGGCACCAGTTGAATTAACCCCTTAAGGACTCAGGGTTTTTCCGTTTTTGCACTTTCGTTTTTTCCTCCTTACCTTTTAAAAATCATAACCCTTTCAATTTTCCACCTAAAAATCCATATTATGGCTTATTTTTTGCGTCACCAATTCTACTTTGCAGTGACATTAGTCATTTTACCCAAAAATGCACGGCGAAACGGAAAAAAAAATCATTGTGCGACAAAATCGAAAAAAAAACGCCATTTTGTAACTTTTGGGGGCTTTCGTTTCTACGCAGTGCATATTTCGGTAAAAATTACACCTTATCATTATTCTGTAGGTCCATACGGTTAAAATGATACCCTACTTATATAGGTTTGATTTTGTCGCACTTCTGGAAAAAATCATAACTACATGCAGGAAAATTTATACGTTTAAAAATGTCATCTTCTGACCCCTATAACTTTTTTATTTTTCCATGTATGGGGTGGTATGAGGACTCATTTTTTGCGCCGTGATCTGAAGTTTTTATCGGTATGATTTTTGTTTTGATCGGACTTTTTGATCACTTTTTATTCATTTTTTAATGATATAAAAAGTGACCAAAATACGCTTTTTTGGACTTTGGAATTTTTTTGCGCGTACGCCATTGACCGTATGGCTTAATTAATGATATATTTTTATAGTTCGGACATTTACGCACGCGGCGATACCACATATGTTTATTTTTTATTTTTTTTACACTGTTTTATTTTTTTTATGGGAAAAGGGGGGTGATTCAAACTTTTATTAGGGAAGGGGTTAAATGACCTTTATTAACACTTTTTTTTTACATTTTTTTTGCAGTGTTATAGGTCCCATAGGGACCTATAACACTGCACACAGTGATCTCTAATGCTGATCACTGGCGTGCATTAACACGCCTGTGATCAGCATTATCGGCGCTTGACTGCTCCTGCCTGGATCTCAGGCACGGAGCAGTCATTCGTCGATCGGACACCGGGGAGGCAGGTAAGAGCCCTCCCGGTGTCCGATCAGCTGTTCGGGACGCCGCGATTTCACCGCGGCGGTCCCGAACAGCCCGACTGAGCAGCCGGGTCACTTTCACTTTCACTTTAGAAGCGGCGGTCAGCTTTGACCGCCGCTTCTAAAGGGTTAATACCGCACATCGCCGCGATCGGCGATGTGTGGTATTAGCCGCGGGTCCCGGCCGTTGATTAGCGCCGGGACCCACGCGATATGATGCGGGATCGCGGCGCGATCCCGCTTCATATCGCGGGAGCCGGCGCAGGACGTAAATATACGTCCTGCGTCGTTAAGGGGTTAAAAGAAAAAAGGTTTTCACCGGAGTACCCCTTTAACCGCAAGGCATAAGTTACACCAATCCCTTTAAGGGTACAGACCTTAAGTCACGTACATCCTGTTATTCTGCTTCGCTTGACTGCTGACATGTAACTATTGTACAATTTTGTCATTTCCTCATGAGATATAACTAAGAATTGGTAAAAGTAAAGCAGAGTGGTCTTAGACGGTATCCTGTGTGCATGTATTCTTTCCACAACCGACAAGACATTCTCCTGGCGCCAGTACAAGCCTTAAGCCAAATTGGACCTGGTACCAGGGATACTTAGTAGACAGAGAACCTTTCAGCTGGGGGCTCGTCCGGGATCGAGAGGGTCATCCTCCGGACCGGTAAGAACCATATCCTTGTGTGGTATTGTCGACCCGGTGGGCACTGGCCACGTCTTGATCCCAGTAAGTATAACAGTTACTTGCTTTCATATCGTGTCTGGGACACAATATTGAATTCTGCTCAGGGAACAGGCGAAATGAGGAACTAAGACTAATCTGACAATCCAGGGAGATTGTTGTCTAATTTGGCTTAATGCTTAAGAAACTTCTTGCATTTCTGTTTAGTGTGTTAAGAAATTCTCTTGTAACTTCCTCTTTTTCCCCCTTAAGCTTAAGAAGAAACGTGAGTATACTAACCATTACCTTAATGTATAGAGTATAAGGTGCATATAACTGTTAAAATAATAATAAACTGTAATAATAATAATCTGCTGGTTCTCAGAACATTTGTAAGACGCCCCAACCTCCCGGCTAGAGGAAACTTGTTGACCCGGGATGTGGTGAAAGCAAGTGACAGTTTGTTCAGAGATACCACGCATGTTCAGTGATTGGTGCAATTAAATTAGAGAATCCCTACTCTGTTGAGAGGAATTGTCGGAGCCTTCACGGTTCAGTACAGCCACTCCAGAGACTGTGGTTTTGCACCAATTACAGAACATGGGTTCCAAATCATCTAAGTCATATCCTCCTTCCCTTCCCGGTGAAACATGTAAGGCTTATGTGGCCCGAGTTAGCCCTACAGAATGGAACTTAGTGAATCCGTGGGTAAATGATATAGCTGGTTGGTCAGAATTCATGGAGGACTCCAGCCCATTCCCAAGGGAGGGGGCCAAAGATAAATACCACCTGACCCCCACACTAACAACTACATTTGTAATCTCGAGAAGGGTAGAGAGCGTATATGGAGAGAATTAGAAGAGGAACTTAACAGAGTTTTCAAACAAAAATCATAACTGCCCATTGCTGTGGCATGCAAACAAAAACTAGGTGAAACTGTTACTGACTTTTGGAAAAGGTTGACAGAATGTTGGCGTTATGATGCAGGGCTGTGTAAATTGTTTGATAGGATTAGAGATTGTGGTCAGAAATAGAGACTCAACGTTTTGGTGGAAAAGCAGGTGATTTGTGAAGGGAAAAGCATGTGAAGCAGTGTGAGGACTGTAGGATGAGCAGAGCTGAAACTGTTTGAATAAGTGAAGTGAAGATGAGTGTTCAATACATAGGCGTGCGCACGGGGTGTGCCGGGTGTGCCCAGGCACACCCTAATCCAGTGGCGTTGCGACCCGGGTGCGGCCCGCACTGGGTGACACCAAGACGCTCCGCAGCACCCCCCATCTGTGCCCGACCGTCCTTCACAAGCCCAGACTCCCGCCCCCCGCTGTGTGGTGCGCCTGTCCGTCAGGCGCACCGCACAGCGCTGCCTCCTGCTCCTTTTTGTGACCCGCCCCGCTCCGCTCTGGCTCACCTTCAGTTGGTCCGGTCATGTGACGGTGCGTTACTGCCGTCACATGACCATCAGGATGTCACGCTGTATTCAAGGACGCCGGCCCCAGAGCGTGACGTGACGTTACGCGGTTCGCAGGATTACCGCGCTGAGTGAGTGAATGTTATTTCAACCTGCCTACTGGGTCTGGGGGGAGAGGGTTAATCTGGGGCACCGTACTATTTTCCTACAGGGGGGGGGGGGGGGTAGGGTTAATCTGGGGGGTACTGCATTCCTACAGGGGGGGAGAGGGGGTTAAACTGGGGGGTACTACCATCCTACTGGGGGGGAGGAGGTCATCAGGGGGGTACTACCTTTTAACAGGGTGGGGGGATAGGGTTAATCTGGGGGGTACTGCATTCCTACAGGGGGGGAGAGGGGGTTAAACTGGGGGGTACTACCATCCTACTGGGGTGGGTTAATCTGGGGGTACTACCTGCCTGCTGAAGGGAGGGGGTTAATCTGGGGGTTACTACCTGCCTGCTGAGGGGAAAGGGTTAATCTGGGGGTACTACCTGCCTGCTGGGGGGAGGGGGTTAATCTTCGGTACAACCGGCCTACCGGGGGGGGGGGGGGGGGAGGGGGTTAATCTGGGGCCCCAAGTAGGCAGGTAGTACTCCCAGATTAACCCCCTCCCCCCAGTAGGATGGTAGTACCCCCAGATTAACGCCCCCCCAGTAAGAAGGTAGTACCCTCAAATTAACCCCCTCTTCCTGCCAGTAGGAAGGTAGCACCCCCAGATGCTGGTGGCCTCCATGTCTATTTTGCTTTTGTAGGGAACTGTACTGCACCTAATGTGGCAAATTATACCGTACCTAATGTGGGGGAACATACTGCAACTAATGTGGGAACTATACTGCACCTAATGTGGGGAACTATACTGCCAACCTAATGTGGGGGAACTATACTGCACCTAATGTGGGGGAACTATACTGCACCTAATGTGGGAGACTATACTGCACCTAATGTGGGGGAACTATACTGCACCTAATGTGGGGGAACTATACTGCACCTAATGTGGGGGAACTATACTGTACCTAATGTGGGGGAACTATACTGCACCTATTGTGAGGGAACTATACTGCACCAAATGTGGGAACTATACTGCACCTAATGTGGGAACTATACTGCCAACCTAATGTGGGGGAACTATACTGCACCTAATGTGGGGGAACTATACTGCACCTAATGTGGGAACTATACTGCACCTAATGTGGGGGAACTATGCTGCACCTAATGTGGGAACTATACTGCACCTAATGTGGTAGAACTATACTGCACCTAATGTGGGAACTATACTGCACCTAATGTGGCGGAACTATACTGCACCTAATGTGGGGGGAACTATACTGCACCTAATGTGGGGGGAACTATACTGCACCTAATGTGGGGGAAACTATATTGCACCTAATGTGGGGGAACTGTACTGCACTTAATGTGGGGGACTATATTGCACCTAATGTGGGGGAACTATACTGCACCTAATGTGGGGGAAACTATATTGCACCTAATGTTGGGGAACTGTACTGCACCTAATGTGGGGGAACTATACTGCACCTAATGTGGGGGAATTGTACTGCACCTAATGTGGGGAACTGTACTGCACCTAATGTGGGGAACTGTACTGCACCTAATGTGGGGAACTGTACTGCACCTAATGTGGGGAACTGTACTGCACCCAATGTTGGGGAACTATACTGCACCTAATGTGGGGGAACTATACTGCACCTAATGTGGGGGAACTATACTGCACCTAATGTGGGGGAACTATACTGCACCTAATGTGGGGGAACTATACTGCCAGCCTAATGTGGGGGAACTATACTGCCAGCCTAATGTGGGGGAACTGTACTGCACCTAATGTGGGGGAACTGTACTGCACCTAATGTGGGGGAACTGTACTGCACCTAATGTGGGGGAACTGTACTGCACCTAATGTGGGGGGAACTGTACTGCACCTAATGTGGGGGGAACTATACTGCACCTAATGTGGGGGGAACTATACTGCCAACCTAATGTGGGGAACTATACTGCCAACCTAATGTGGGGAAACTGTACTGCACCTAATGTGGGGGAACTATACTGCACCTAATGTGGGGGAACTATACTGCACCTAATGTGGGGGAACTATACTGCACCTAATGTGGGGGAACTATACTGCACCTAATGTGGGGGAACTATATTGCACCTAATGTGAGGGAACTATACTGCACCTAATGTAGGGGAACTGTACTGCACATAATGTGGGGGAACTATACTGCACCTAATGTGAGGGAACTATACTGCACCTAATGTAGGGGAACTGTACTGCACATAATGTGGGGGAACTATACTACACCAAATGTGGGGGAACTGTACTGCACTTAATGTAGGGGAACTGTACTGGTGCAGTACAGTTCCCCCACATTAGGTGCAGTACAGTTCCCCCACATTAGGTGCAGTACAGTTCCCCCACATTAGGTGCAGCACAGTTCCCCCACATTAGGTGGCACCCAATGTGGGGGAACTGTACTGCCAACCTAATGTGGGGGAACTGTACTGCCAACCTAATGTGGGGGAACTGTACTGCCAACCTAATGTGGGGGAACTGTACTGCCAACCTTATGTGGGGGAACTGTACTGCAAACCTAATGTGGGGGAACTGTACTTCCAACCTAATGTGTGGGGACTTATACTGCACCTAATGTGGGGGAACTATACTGCACCTAATGTGGGGAACTATACTGCCAACCTAATGTGGGGAACTATACTGCCAACCTAATGTGGGGCAACTATACTGCACCTAATGTGGGGGAACTATACTGCACCTAATGTGGGGAACTATAGTGCACCTAATGTGGGGGAACTATACTGCACCTAATGTGGGGGAACTATACTGCACCTAATGTGGGGAACTGTTCTGCACATAATGTAGGGGAACTGTACTGCACATAATGTGGGGGAACTGTACTGCACATAATGTGGGGGAACTGTACTGCACTTAATGTAGGGGAACTGTACTGGTGCAGTACAGTTCCCCCACATTAGGTGCAGTACAGTTCCCCCACATTAGGTGCAGTACAGTTCCCCCACATTAGGTGCAGTACAGTTCCCCCTCATTAGGTGCAGTACAGTTCCCCTTCATTAGGTGCAGTACAGTTCCCCCACATTAGGTGCAGTACAGTTCCCCCACATTAGGTGCAGTACAGTTCCCCCTCATTAGGTGCAGTACAGTTCCCCTTCATTAGGTGCAGTACAGTTCCCCCACATTAGGTGCAGTACAGTTCCCCCACATTAGGTGCAGTACAGTTCCCCCACATTAGGTGCAGTACAGTTCCCCCTCATTAGGTGCAGTACAGTTCCCCTTCATTAGGTGCAGTACAGTTCCCCCACATTAGGGGCAGTACAGTTCCCCCACATTAGGGGCAGTACAGTTCCCCCACATTAGGTGGCACCTAATGTGGGGGAACTGAACTGCACCTAATGTGGGGGAACTGTACTGCCAACCTAATGTGGGGGAACTGTATTGCAAACCTAATGTAGGGGAACTGTACTGCCAACCTAATGTGGGGGGACTGTATTGCAAACCTAATGTAGGGGAACTGTACTGCCAACCTAATGTGCGGGGACTTATACTGCCAACCTAATGTGGGGGAACTATACTGCACCTAATGTGGCGGGACTTATACTGCACCTAATGTGGGGGAACTATACTGCACATAATGTGGGGGAACTATACTAACTGTGTGCGTATATATATACATACGCCTATGGTTCAGTGCTATGGAATGCAGTGATGTGGTAAATCGCTAGGAAAGCCCTGTGTATGTAGTCATATGATAACGTTTATAGGATGGTTCTTATGATATAAAGTATGTTATATATGTGTGAGGTGTATTAATAAATCAGGAGTGTATAGAATACGGCCAGTGAATGTTTTTCCTGTGAAGCTGTTGTGTTGTAATGAAAATGGTGTTAAAAGAAAAAAATATTCAAGTGGTATTAAATTGAACTATTTGATGATATTTCATTAATTTCTTGTCTTCACAGTAACACAGGGTTGATGCCAAAAAAATGAAATGTATCAGGAAATGCGATTAATTGTCTAATTATATTACAGGAGTAATAAGAGAAGAAATTTGGCCAAGAAGAATAAAATAAGATATAAAATAAATAAATAAAAGTGATCACAATTTAATTGATGAATATTACTTTAGGCATTTAAAATCAAGCTAATGGTTTATTGGATTATAAACAATGCGCATTGGAGATAATTATTTTTTAAATTTTGGAGAGAGCTGTGTACACGTGGGAAGCCTATCAGGCTGAATTTGTGGGAGGGGCTTTGGCTATTTAACATCCATCGGCCCCTCCCTCTGGGCGTATGCTGGGTTGGCGAAATTGCGGGGGTTCTTTCGTTGCGTACGCTGGGTCAGGTGTGTGGTGGTGCAGGTAAGTGCCGGGTGACCGGCAGGTTTCTTTACTGGGGCCCTGGTCTGTTGCTATTGCTCCCCTCGTTTGGCGGGCAGGCTCCGGCACCCAGCGTGTTATGTTAGGCGGCGGTCCGTCGGTGCAGCGCATGCCCGGGCTGGCCGCAGCGTATACGGTCTCTGGGTCCAGCAGCAGCTGGCGGCATGGCAAGCGCGGGGAGACGCGACCCACGTGGGTCTCCCTGTGCCGGCGTCTCACGTGCAACACGGGGCTCTGAACGGGCGGAGTCACAGCATGCCAGTGAGCCGACGGTATAGCTCCACGGATGGCCAGCAGGTGGCGCTGAAAAAAAAAAAAAAAAAAGGTGTGTGTGTGAGGAAATGTTAGGCTTACAGAGAGTATTGGTACCATACAGTAATAGGGGCTGGCTCATGGTGCACCGGTGTCAGGCCACGGTTCCTGACACATGCACTATCACAGACAAGGGGCAGCTTGTAAAGTTTATAATACGATAATTCATATCACTGTGGCTCGGTTTAGGGGGGGGGGTGGTCATGCATATCGGGGTAACGGGTCAGAAGCGTGGGGTTGGGGTAGTTTCAGGCATAGGGGGGGGGGGGTAAGGGGGGGTCAGCAGGTATGGGGTCAGAGGTAGTAGGTGGCGCGTAAACCATATGGTTAGTACACTGTTAGTTTCTCTTGCAGTTTAGGTGGGCTGTATCCAGTTAGGTGGTCGTTACGTTCCTGGTCATTGCAAATTCGGCTACGGTCAGTACCAACCGTACGGCGGTTGTTCATGTTATTTATTCACGTTTCACGGTGGTCATCACTTTCGCTAGCAGACGCTAGTTCACGTCATTTCAGTCAAATGCTTGATACTCCTGTTACATTAGTTAAGGTTACGCACTACTGCTGTTACACATAGGCCCTGAATTACTGTATATCTGACTCGACATGTCAGATAGGGTTCAAGGCGTCATTGCTACTGTCACGCATACAGTGCATTTCGTTTACACAGGTAGTGGTCACTGCGATCTTGACTCTTCTTCAAGGGTGACCACTCGCCTGCGGTGGTTGCTGACACGTCTTCAGAGCCATCGCTAGTTAGTTAGAAACGGTGCACACTGTAATCTTGACTCGCAGTCAGGATGTGTTCACGGTTTAATTATTCATGACTAAACGCGTCATGCACACATTCTCGGTCAGACACACGGTCAGGCCTCGTTTCATACTATTCAGGTGGTACTCTGGGGTCGCACTGGCACTACGGTCAGCACTCTTGGGTTCGGCCACATTTCACAGGCAGTCTGCAGCTGTAAGCTAAACATTAAGTATGTATTCGGTTGTTTGCAGGGTTACAGTCGATTTGCTGTTCGTTCAGACGTCTTACTGTTGTGTTACAGTGGTGGTAAGGTCAGTCAGTACTCAGCGAGGGGGGTACACGTTTCTCATATCTGGTGACTCACGATTACCGTTTTGTTTCCCCGGCACCCGTTACGGCCCGGACAGGTCATGTCTCACGTGTCAGACATAGAGGACCCGATGTCCATCCCTGATACACCAGCTAGAAGCTCCGTGCGAGGGACGCCCTCCTCTGCAGCTTACAGGGCTTGGACGATCCCTAAATTGATGGAGGAGTTGCGCAAGAGAGCAATTCCATTTCCAGCAACCGCCCGAAAAGCAGAGTTGTACAAACTCCTCATGGCGGATCAGGGGGCTGGCGACAGTCAGGAGGGGACCTCGAGCCAGTCCACCCTCTCTGAACTGCATGCAATGATGACTTCCATGTTGGGCAGGCTGGATTCTCTGGAGAGAAGGGGCATTCAGGGGCCTCCAGCTCCAGCAGTATTGCAGGCGCCAACGCCTACACAGATGTCTGCCCCTGTTCCGGTAGGCAACCCAGGTAGGCGCTCTGGGCCACCAAGGGTGTCACCAGTCCATTTTGTCCCAGCGGCCCTGAGGAAAGACATACTGGAAGGGAAGGACATCAATTTGGCGGCCCTGTTGCTATCTGCCTTTGACGTTGAGGATACTAGAACGGTAGCATGCGCTGACTTATCTGTTGTCCTTAAGAGTAAGGACACCAGGCTGAAACGGAAGCTAAATATCCACGAGTTTGTCATTGCCTTCAGCAAATACAGGGAGGTGATATGCTCAGCCAGGCCGGAGCGCAGAGAGGAGCTCGACCTGTATTTGCTGAGGGTTACGGAATACGCTTACAAATACGGTGGTACCCATTTCTACGATTATCATAGAAGTTTCTCAGCCATGGCAGCGGCGGCCTTCAGCCAAGATGGGTATCTCACAGACTGGAGCATCGAAGATTCACAGATGTTCTGCAGCCACTTCGCAAATCTCAAATTCCCCGCATGTGCCGCCTGTCAATCAATCACGCATACTACGGCGTGGTGTGTAGGGCTGGCGCAACAGGGCGAGCAGGGCACTATCAGACCGTCCACTTCCACGGACAGTTTCAGCAGGTCCGCACCTGCCGTGGATAAGTTGGGCCGTCCAGTACACTACCTCGGAGGCTCACAAATCTGCAACAACTATAACATGTCTTCGTGCAACTTCAGCAATTGCAGGTTATTACACGTCTGCTTCTACTGCTTCAGGGCACATCCGGGCTCTGCTTGTAGGCAGAAAGGGCCAGCATGACTAGGCGGGGTACGTACCCCAGTCCTGGCCGCTCTGCTCGCGGATCACCCGGACCCAGATTGGGTCCAATGGTTGATTAATAGTTTTGTTAGAGGCTTCCACGCCGGCATGGTCACACTGCCGCAGGCCACATTTGAATGCGACAATCTGCTGTCTGCCGTAAACGATCCCACTGTTGTCACTGAATTAATAAATGCTGAGCTAATGAAAGGTTATATGATTGGCCCCTTGTTAGTTTCTCCATTCAGGTCTTGGAGGGTCAGTCCGGTAGGGGTGGTAACAGGCAAGTTCAATGGGAAAAAGAGACTGATATTTGACTTGTCGGCTCCTCATGGGTCACGTATTCCCAGTATCAACTCTCTCATTCCATCCGAGGAGTTTAGCATGCATTATTTTTCCATAGACCAGGCTATTCAGGTCATCTTGGCGCTCGGCCCAGGGACTTGGATGGCGAAGGCGGATATCACTGACGCCTTCAAGTTGCTGCCATTGCACAGGGACCAGTGGCAATGGTTTGGGCTCAAATGGCAAGGGGCATATTACTTTGCTTCCAAGTTGACGTTCGGATGCAAGAGCAGCCCGTGGCTGTTTGACCAACTGGCCCAGGCATTGCACTGGCTGCTGGTTAATGTCTCTGGATGCAGCCAGGTCATCCATTACTTGGATGACTTTCTTCTGCTCAGTCGCCCGAGGGAAGAGCCGGACCAGTTGGTCAGATTGCTAAAACTGTTCACTGATATTGGGGTGCCAGTGTCTCCCAAGAAAACGGTCGGTCCAACTAAGTGTCTCACCTTTCTGGGAGTAATCCTAGATTCAGTCGCAATGCAAGTCAGCTTGCCCACTGACAAACTCAACCGTATCAGAGACACTATTCATAAGTACACGGTCTCACAGGTCACGACCAAGGGCGAGTTGCAGAGCTTGCTGGGAATGCTGGCATTTGCTATGCGAGCAATCCCGCAGGGTAGAGCGTTTGTATCCAGAATATTGTCTTTGCTGCATGGTGTCCCTCATCAACACAGTAGGGTTTGGTTAGATTGTCAAGCCCTGGCTGACCTGAACATGTGGGATAGGTTCATGGCACAATGGAATGGGACGGCCATGTTTGTCCCGCCAGCCTCCGAGTTGTCCCCCAAGATCTGCACTGACGCGTCATCTTCCATCGGTTATGGTGCAGTGTGGGGCAGCAGGTGGATGGCGGGCCAATGGTCCAAGCAGGTAATGGCTCTGGCAGGCTTCAGCAGCACCTCGGCACTCTTTGAGGTTTTCCCCATTGTAGCAGCTGCAGTGACATGGGGCGACAAATGGTCAGGGCAGACGGTGGAGTTTCAGTGTGACAATCAGGCGACAGTTGTCATAGTCAACAAGGGCAGTTCCGGGCATGCTACTGTTATGTCATTCATGCGCAGACTAGTCTGGGTGTCCTTACAACACAATTTCAATTTTGTAGCCAGACACATACCGGGGGTAGACAACACGGCCGCAGATGCTCTGTCCAGAGCTAATTTCAAGCTCTTTTCACAGGTGGCTCCGCAAGCAGACGCAGTAGGAACACAACCCCCTTGCCTGGCACAATTAATCTTGGACTGAATCATTACACACAGGTGGCCCGGGAGTTAATGTCGGACGCCTTAGCCCCCAATACCAGGAAGGCCTATCATGCAGCACACGACACCTTCAAGGCATATCTGTCGCAGCATAGTATCCCCTTTTCTTACGACACCACTATCATTCTATCTTTCATCGGTTTCTGCCACTCTTCTCTGCACCTGTCTCATAGCACTATCAAATCTTACCTTTCGGGCATTCAGCATTTCATTTCTTTATCCCACCCAGACAGGCTATCTATCTTATCATCTCAGGCGGTCAAGGCTGCGCTCAGAGGGGTGGTGGCTCGTAGCGCCACAGCGCCAACTCTCAGGAAACCGATCAGCGGCGAGCTGTTCCGAGCCATGTCTGACGCATTAGCCAATAACCCGTTTGGCTTCGAGCGCAGTCTGATAATCAAATCTGCCATTTATCTAGCCTTCTATGGCTTCCTCCGGCCGGGTGAATTTTCATGTGTCAGGCGGGGAGCGACACATCCACAGAAGGCTCATTTAAGGTGGCAGGGTTCTTGGTTCGAAGTTTCACTGTCTGTCACAAAAACTTGTAGGTGGGGGGCGGTGGTTAAGTATTTTCCTTCAGGTAATAACTGGTGCCCGGTGGCAGTGTTGGCACAACTGGTTGAGTTCCTCCATGATAAGCCTCCGGAGTCGCCACTGTTGCCTTTCGGTGGAGGTGCTCTTACCACTTCTCTTTTCACATCGCATGTCCGCACGCTGCTTGGTAATTTAGGACACAACCCCAGAGAGTTCTCAGGGCACTCATTCCGCATAGGAGCAGCATCGGCGGCCTCCAGGCACAAAGTGCCTGTACATGTCATCCAGAAGTTGGGGAGGTGGCGGTCTGATGCATATACCACTTATGTCCCAGATCCCTCAAGGGAAATGGCAGAGGCATTTCAATTTTTGGCACTATAAATAAATGATACTTAATTACCCTAACTGGTGGTGTATTTTTGCCCTCTATAGGCTGACCCTCGACGCGGTTTCAGGCACACCTCAACCGCTGTTCTATGTTATAAGCAGAGTTTTGGGTTTAGGTCTTGGTAAATCTAGTTTCTTGCAGGTGGCCTTGGCAGGAGATAACAGGTAAGCCCATGCACGGTTCAAAGTCCTGACCACAAGTGGGAAGCCTATCAGGCTGAATTTGTGGGAGGGGCTTTGGCTATTTAACATCCATCGGCCCCTCCCTCTGGGCGTATGCTGGGTTGGCGAAACCCACCCTCCTCACCCTTTTCTTCATCACCATACATAAGGGAATGCCCTCTATAGGCTGACCCTCGACGCGGTTTCAGGCACACCTCAACCGCTGTTCTATGTTATAAGCAGAGTTTTGGGTTTAGGTCTTGGTAAATCTAGTTTCTTGCAGGTGGCCTTGGCAGGAGATAACAGGTAAGCCCATGCACGGTTCAAAGTCCTGACCACAATTTTATTTTTTACATTCTTGGTGAGAATGTGGACCCTGTGTGTTGTACGTTCAGTATTTGTAAATGTCGGTATTGTTACATGTTACATGTTTCTTGTATGTCTCTTGATGTAAAGTAACACAGTCAGTAACAAATGTGATACTAGACGTTTCATGGTGACTGACCAGAACTGGGGAAAGACAAGAAGCCAGACTCAAAGGGGCGGTGACTGGTGCCATAGAGGTTTGGGAGGAGTAAGGCGGGGTTTACAGGGAGCATGACAGCCTCTTCTTCTTCTTCGGATCTGGTGTAATTTTGTTTTTCAGGGGATATATATGTATGTGTATATATATGTCTACTGTTTGAAATTAAGTATGTTCATAGTACCTGTATATACACTGCCCCGAGGGTGACCATTTAACCTTCCATTCCTTTCGTATCATACCTAAATGCCCTGTAAACCTCCTGGGAAGAGACCTCACATGTAAACTCAAATTACATATCACTGCATCCCCGTCCAAGTTACATGTCACGTCTGACCTCACACCCATAGTCACACCTGCAAGGTACTGTCCTGCTGGACATTATCCTGTAATGTCCCTGGCCCAGGTCCCACCTGAGGTAGACCCCATTGTCTGATCACATGGCGACCATGATGTGGGACACATTGACTGTACACCATACAAGGCAAGACTAAAACCAGACATTCTCCCAGTCTACCAAAAATAGTACCCCTTGTCACTGAAAAAAATTTAAGGTATCCCCCCTATGATCAAACATTTCCTACAAACTTGAGTTTTAGAACATACTGTCTCTCCCTACTGCACTCCAATTAATCCGGTCCCCAAACCCGATGGTACTGTTTGTTTTGTACAAGACCTGAGAGCCATAAACAGACTAATTGTGCCTATTGCCCCTATAGTTCCTGATGTCACCCGACTGTTGTCATCAATCCCAGCACAGGCAAGTAATTTTTCTGTCCTCTATCTGAAGAATGCTTTCTTCTCGATCCCAGTGGACAAAGAGACCAGACTCCTTTTTGCTTTTTCCTTTGAGGGACCACAGTTAACCTGGTGTAGAATGCCCCAGGGGGTATGCTGATTCACCAGTTGTGTTCAGCATTGTCCTCCAAGCCTTTTTAAAATCATGGCACGCCCCCAGGGTTCTTTTCGCCTCTAATATGTTGATGATTTGTTACTGTGTAGTTTCTCTGAGGAGGCCTGCCATGAGCATGGTGTTGTGAACAGGTTGAATATCTGGGTTTTGTTCTGCCAAAAGGGAAAAGGGAGTTGAGCACGTCTAGAATTCAGTCTGTAGCGGGCCTAGTCACCCCGCACGCCCAGAAGGAAATGCAATCTTTCTTGGGTATGATTAACTACTACAGGCAGTGGATTCCCGACTGCTCATATTATGACAAAATCTTGAGAGATGCTACCCTGTCGGACAAACCAGATCTAATCAAATGGTCCTCATAAATGTACAAAGCTTTTAATGACAAGTCCAGGGCTAGGCCTCCCAGATTACAATTTGCCTTTCCACATGTATGCACAAGAAAATTGTAAAACCATGGCGGGTGTGCTGACACAGTTTCACGGAGGTAAACTACGTCCTTGGGCCATTTTTCTCAAAGGTGATGTCCGTCTCCATACAGGGGATGCCGGCATGTCTGCGAGCTCTTGCTGCCTGTGCTGTGATTGTTGAAGAAGCTACCATCCTCACTTTAGGACATGACACTACCTTGTACAATTCTCATGATGTTATCTCTCTTCTTAAAGGCCTACATACACAACGCATGTCAGCACAAAGGCTCTCTGGATATGAGGCAATTCTCCTCAGTAATCCATCCTTGAAAATGGTGTATGCCTCCCCTACATCTGGCCCTGCTCCAATACTCAACGCACTAGTTGGCCTGAAAATTCATGATGATGTAATGCCGGACATACATGACTGCTTGCAAGTCATCCACACTGACGCCTCACCCAGACCAGACCTCTGTTCAGTGCCCATACCTGATGTTCCAGAAGTCTTTGTAGATGGGTCATGCACCCGCCCCAATGACAATGTTTACCATGCCGATTATGCTATTGTCCAATTACCTGATATTGTCCTCAAAGCCCAGTCCATCCCCTATAAGTCTGTACAAGCTGCAGGACTCATCGCCCTCACTAATAAACCTGTCACCATTTACATGCACTTACCCTACCATCACAATTAGTCATCATTAACTGCAGGACACACACACGTGGGACTGATCACATTTCAAAGGGCAATGCTTTAGCAGACCACACCGCCAAACTGGCTGCTACACAACAACCTGTCTCACTGATGTTACCAGTTCTTACACCTCCTTCCCTCGAAGACACAAAAACTTCTCTCTCTCCAGTCCTCTGTTCCCAAACAAGAGGAATATGATTGGTGTTATCCGGTATTGCAGAAAAATCCTGTAACAGGATTGATCTACAAAGAGGGGAAACCATACATACCCCAACACAGTGCCCCAGTCTTTATTGCTCATTTCCACGGAGTAGGCCACAACAGCATCTCCACCACACACACCCTCCTCTCCCAACATTTTTACATCATGAATTCAATACAACTGGTAGACGACTACATCAAACGTTGCCTCGTATGTCTCAGGAACAACCCCAATACACACCACTGTGTACAACACCAACACCTGCAGTACCCCACAACACCTTTCACTCACCTACAAATTGACTACACCCATATACCAAAAGGGTAACAAGAAAATGCCCTGGTCATCATAGACATGTTCTCCAGATGGCCTGAAGTATTCCCTAACAAGAGAGAAGATGCAAAAACCACTACACATATACTCACACAGCACATCATCCCCCGATTGGGATTTTTACTTGTAATTGAGTCTGATCAAGGCCCAGATTTCACCTCCAAACTAATTAGGGAAACCTCGAAGTTATTGAGAATAGACTGGAAGTTCCATGTCCCATATCATCCACGATCCTCAGGGATAGTAGAAAGAATGAATAGAACAGTCAAGGACAAAATAAGAAAGGCCACAGGGGGCACCTTTGAGAAGTGGAAACAAGTCCTTCCCATCATACTCGCAGAAATTAGAATGACCCCCTATAAGACTTTAAAACTCTCCCTTTTTGAGATTCTCATGGGTAGGCCTTTCCCGACTCCATGGGCCCAACAACCACTCATAACAAAAGAAGGGGACCTCGACCAGATAAGGGAACAATATGTCACAGACCTCATCCAAACCCTTGATAAAGTTGCCTGTAATTCTCCTTCTCTCCCACAGGAACCAACACACCAGTTCCAGGAAGGCAACACTGTCCTGGTTAAGACACTGTCGAAAGGAAAGAAACCCGGAGACTTCACCTTTGGACCCCCAACCACAGTTGTAGCCGTGACGAGGACGGCGGTCCTCACGGAAGACAGCCTTTCTTGGATCCACGCCTCTCGGATTAAACTTGTCCAACATCACCCAAAGGAGGTAATAACGGGGGCAGACAGCCCTGACCTTGAAAGCCTACCAAAAGATGTACCCGCTGATGCCCTGGCCTTGTTCTGGCAGATGGTCGAAGAAACTAATTCTCATGATGTTTGCATTAATGACTTTATTGACTTTGATTCACCCCACAGTGACTCTGCATAATAAATTAGAGAGACACCCAAACAATAAGTTCCTGAAACACCATATAATGTTAGCACAAAACCTCACTGCGAAGGATTGTTGGATATGCACCCATGCCCCTGTGTCTGCCCAAAGCATGCCCTACTTTGCTATCCCTGTGCCCTCATATGAATTATTTCAGGGTGACTGTTTTGACATGCTTGCTGACAACGAGACACGATATGCAAAGAACTGGAACACCATAGTGGGAATTCCTATAGTAAGATGGGTGGGGCAGCCATGGTGGCAGGGAAACTTAAGCAGCCCAGGCGTAGGACCACAACAAATGTTGGCTTTCAAGGCGGGTTCCTGGGTAACTCGAGTAGTCACACATAAACTAGACCTAGGAGCGATCCCCACAGAAGGAATAAAAGTTACTTTTAACAAGACAACCGCAAGTACTTATCTTTTTAAACCCAGCCAGATAGAAAGGTACTTTCATGACCCAAGGTGGGCAAATAACACCCTCTTTCCTCAGGCTACTCAAGATGAAGACTGCTATAATATAACAGGACATCAACCATGCAATGACACGTTAGAATACCATCTTACTGATCCAACATGTAATAACCCAGATGTGAGCTACTGCGGTAGATTAGGACAGATACCTTCCTGGTGTTACTTAACAAATGCCTCTAGACTCATTGACATAGTTAATAAACTTATCAATTAACATTCCTCTTTCTGGGAGCTCCCACGAGACATCTATTGGGTATGTGGTAGACAAGCCTACAAGTGGTTGCCGATAGGGGTCAAAGGCGCATGCACCCTAGCTAGACTTACCCCCTCGACCTTTGTCATATCCAACAACGACATTGACATGAGAGCAGCTCCTAAACACGTTATACCGAAGAGCAGCAGATAATAAAGAAAGGGAAAATGGTAGGCCACATGTTGTACAAATGGGAATAAACAACAAGCTTTATAGCTCCATTTTTATATACCCAATGGTGATGCAAATATGGGATAAGTTAGTCGAAGCCACTGACTACCTCGATGACCAAATATATGACATTTTAGAAATTACTAATACCTCTGTGTCCGTGCAAAACGATCTGATGATAGGGACTAACCAACACACAATAGTCCTGGACTATCTCACAGCAGCCCAAGGAGGGATGTGTCAAATCATAGGTCCTACTTGTTGCCATTACATAGACACTTCAGGAACAATTCAGATGCACCACCAGCTTGAGAACGTACAAAAATTGAGGGACAAATATGCCAAAGACAATGAAATCAACAAGGATAAGTGGTGGGGGGATACCTTTTCAATATTGAATCCCGCTACCTGGCTTAAGGGCATAGGAGGATGGATAGGGGGCGTTCTGCAGCTCATAATACACATTACTGTTATTGCCCTCATAGTATATGTATCAATAAAACTTATTTTCTTATGTATGAAACTCTGCAAGCCAAGACCTGCTGCAGATACTAAAATCCTCCTCTCCATCTACTCAGACACCCAAGTCCCTCTACTTCACCATCACTCAGCAGAGGGCTATACTGCTTACATAAAGACTTTTCAAAAGAAAATGGAAAACAAGAAAAACCAAGTTGTCTAAGTGACAACTGGTTTTAAGAGGGGATTGAAGGATGCAAGGATCCTGATAAATTTGTATTTATATACAGATCTTTTTATTCCTTGTATGACATATCATAAGTTCTCCTTTCTAGTAACCGCAAGGCATAAGTTACTCCAATCCATATAAGGGTACAGACCTTAAGTCACGTACTGTCAGGACTGGTATGCAGCGAGGACACTGGAGGTGGATCCTCTGTGTCAGTGAGGTGATGGCGTGGGCCGTACCAGGGGAACAAAATCTAAGGGGTTACTGGTTTTCACCAGAGCCCGCCGCAAAGGGGGATGGACTTGCAGCGGCAGGTAACCCCAAGGTCGTTCCACCAGATAGCGACTCAACCCCACTGACAGCTGAGACAGGTGTGGTACACAGGGACAAGGCAAGAGCAAGGTCGGATGTAGCAGAAGGTCAGGGCAGGCAGCAATGGATCGTAGTCAGGGGCAACGGCAAGGGTCTGGATACACAGGCTTGGGATACACAAAACCCTTTCTCAGGGCACTAAGGCAACAAGATCCGGCAGGGACAGGAAGGGGAAGTGGGTTTTTATATGAATGGGAGTGATTGACACTGATTGGGCCAGGCACCAATTAGTGGTGCACTGGCCCTTTAAATCTCAGAGAGCCGGCGCACGCGTGCCCTAGAGAGCGGCAACGCGCGCGCCGGGACGTGACAGCCGGGGAACGGGACAGGTGAGTGGATTGTGATGCGACCCGCTGGCAGTGACAGTGCAGCGCTCCTGGTCAGCGGATCTGACCGGGGCACTGCAGACAGGAGAACGCCGCGAGCGCTCCGGGGAGGAGCAGGGACCCGGAGCACTCGGCGTAACAGTACCCCCCCCCTTTGGTCTCCCCCTCTTTTTGGAGCCCAGGAACCTATGGATGAGCTCCTTGTCGAGGATATTGTCCTCGGGCTCCCAAGACCTCTCTTCGGGGCCACAATTCTCCCAGTCAACAAGAAAATGTTTTTTACCTCTGACAATCTTGGAGGCGTGGATTTCTTTTACCGCGAAGACATCAGAGGAGCCAGAGAAAGGAGCAGGAAAGGTGACCTTGGGGGAAAAGCGGTTAAGAACGAGAGGTTTGAAAAGGGAAACATGAAAGGAGTTTGGAATACGAAGAGAAGGAGGAAGATGAAGCTTGTAGGAGACAGAGTTGATTTGACTTTTGACTTTAAATGGTCCAAGGTAACGTGGACCCAGCTTGTAGCTAGGAACACGAAACCGGATATCTTTGGCAGAGAGCCACACTTTGTCACCAGGAGCGAAGACAGGAGGAGTTCTTCTCTTTTAATCTGCATGTCTCTTCATACGAGACAAGGCCAGTAGGAGTGACTTTTGAGTCTCCTTCCAGATAACGGAGAAGTCCCGGGTTACTTCATCCACGGCAGGAACTCCAGAAGAAGTGGGAATGGGGAGGGGGGGGGGCAGAGGGTGACGGCCGTACACCACAAAGAATGGGGATTTGGCGGAGGATTCAGAATTTTTGAAATTGTACGAGAATTCAGCCCAGGGCAGAAGGTCGACCCAATCATCTTGGCGGGAGGAGACAAAATGTCGCAAGTAGTTACCAAGAATCTGGTTTACTCTTTCCCCTTGTCCATTGGATTGGGGGTAATAGAAGGACGAGAAATTTTATTTGATCTTTAATTGATTACAGAGAGCTCTCCAAAATTTTGACACAAATTGAATGCCTCTATCCGAGACGATATGCGTGGGAAGCCCGTGAAGACGAAAAATGTGCAGAAAAAATTACTTCGCCAACTGTGGCGCAGAAGGAAGGCCTGGAAGCAGAATGAAGTGAGCCATTTTGGAAAAACTATTAACGACCACCCAGATGACGGTACTGCCATGGGATACGGGAAGATCAGTAATGAAATCCATGGCAATTTGGGACCGTGGTTGCTCAGGGACGGGCAAAGGAAGGAGGAGTCCAGCAGGCTTCTGGCAAGGGGTTTTATCCCGGGCACAAACAGTACAGGCCCGAACAAAATCAGTAATGTCACCTTCTAGTGTAGGCCACCAATACAGACGGGAGATGAGCTGAATGGACTTTTTAATGCCAGCATGACCAGCCAGGTGAGAAGAATGCCCCCATTTAAGGATCTTGAGGTGAAGGCGTGGAGGAACAAAAGTCTTTCCAGGGGGGGGGGGGGTTGCCCCAGTGAGGCTGGAGCAGAGGAAACCAGGCACTCAGGCGGTATGATATGCTGCAGAGGGGCTTCAGACTCGGAGGCATCAATGGAACGAGAAAGGGCGTCAGCTCTGACATTCTTGTCAACAGGACGGAAGTGTATCTCGAAGTTGAAGCGGGCAAAAAACAACGACCATCTAGCCTGGTGAGGATTCAGACGCTGAGCGGACTGGAGGTAAGACAAATTCTTGTGGTCAGTGTAAATGACAATGGGGTGTTTGGAAACCTCCAATAGATGTCTCCACTCCTCGAGTGCTAACTTGATGGCCAGAAGTTCACGATCTCCAATAGAGTAGTTCTTTTCTGCCGGAGAGAAAGTCTTTGAGAAAAAAACACAAGTAATGTTACGTCCGGTAGCATTTTTTTGTTGAAGTATGGCTCCGGCTCCAACTGAGAAAGCATCTACTTCCAGGAAGAATGGTTTAAACGGATCAGGTCTGGACAGAACTGGTGCAGAGGCGAAGGCAGCTTCAAGGCGATTGAAGGCCTCATCCGCTTGTGGAGGCCACGACTTAGGATTAGCATTCTTCCTGGTCAGAGCCACAATAGGGGCCACAATGGGGGAGAAGTGGGGAATAAACTGTCGGTAATAGTTGGCGAATCCCAGGAAGCGTTGGATAGCACGGAGTCCAGAAGGGCGTGGCCAATCCAAAACCGCCGACAGTTTATCTGGATCCATTTGAAGCCCTTGGCCAGAGACTAGGTAACCTAGGAAAGGAAGACTGTTGCATTCAAAGAGACATTTTTCAAATTTAGCGTACAGGGGGTTTTCACTGAGTCTTTGGAGCACTTGACGGACATGACGACGGTGTTCCTCTAAGTTAGAGGAAAAAATCAAGATGTCATCCAAGTAAACCACAACACAGGTATACAATAAGTCCCGAAAGATCTCATTAACAAAGTCCTGGAAGACTGCAGGGGCATTGCAGAGCCCAAAGGGCATAACTAGATATTCAAAATGTCCATATCTGGTATTGAAAGTGGTTTTCCACTCATCACCTTTACAGATGCGAATAAGATTATACACGCCCCTTAAGTCCAGTTTGGTGAAGATACTTGCTCCGGGTAGACGGTAAAAGAGTTCGGAGATCAAAGGCTAGGATAGCGGTTTTTGATGGTAATTTTATTTAAACCGCGGTAGTCAATACATGGACATAAGGATCCATCCTTTTTAGAAACAAAGAAGAACCCCGCTCCAGCAGGGGATGAGGATTTCCGAATAAAACCTCTCTTTAGGTTCTCCTGGATATACTCCGACATAGCTTGAGTCTCTGGGGCTGACAGAGCGTAAATCCTGCCACGGGGCGGAGTGGTACCAGGAAGGAGGTCAATGGGACAATCACAAGGTCTATGAGGAGGTAAGATCTCTGCTTGCTTTTTGCAGAATACATCTGAAAAGTCCTGGTAAGCCTTGGGAAGGCCCGGTAAAGATGAAGTCTCAGGGTTTTGACTAGTGGGAGCAGATCTGAGACATCGCTCGAGACAAGAAGGACCCCAACTTTTGATCTCCCCGGTAGTCCAGTCGAGGGTAGGAGCATGATGCTGGAGCCACAGCAGGCCGAGAAGAACTTCAGAGGTGCAGTTAGGCAGGACGAAAAATTCAATTTTTTCATGGTGATGTCCAATGCTCATGGGCAGGGGTTCAGTGCGGTAGCACACAGTGCAGTCCAATTTCTCTCCGTTTACAGAAGAGATAAAGAGCGGCTTGACGAGACGGGTTACTGGAATACTGAACCTATTAACGAAAGAGACCAAGATAAAGTTTCCTGCAGAACCTGAGTCCAAGAAGGCCACTGCTGAGAAGAAGGAGTTGGCGGAAGGAGAAATCCGCACAGGTACAGTCAGACGTGGAGAGGCTGAATTCACACCAAGTGTCGTTTCACCCTTGTGAAGTAAGTGCGTGCGTTTCTCCTGACGCGGAGGTTGGATAGGACAGTCTTTTAGGAAATGTTCGGTACTAGCACAGTACAGGCACAAATTCTCATTTCGGCGGCGAGTCCTCTCTTGTAGGGTCAGGCAAGACCGATGCGGGTGGCCAAATGGATTAGTTCAGACAGATTAGCAGGAATTTCTCGTGCGGCCAGGACATCTTTTATGTTACTGGATAAGCCTTTCTTGAAGGTCGCGCAGAGGGCCTCATTATTCCAGGATAGCTCAGAGGCGAGGGTACGGAACTGGATGGCGTATTCACCCACAGAAGAACTCCCTTGGACGAGGTTCAACAAAGCAGTCTCGGCTGAGGAAGCCCGGGCTGGCTCCTCAAAAACACTACGTACTTCTGAGAAGAAGGACTGGATAGTAGCGGTGGCGGGATCAATGCGGTCCCAAAACGGTGTGGCCCATGACAATGCCTTTCCAGCAAGGAGACTGACCACGAATGCCACCTTAGACCGTTCGGTAGGGAATTGGTCCGACATCATCTCCAGGTGTAGGGAACACTGGGACAGGAATCTACGGCACTGTTTAGAGTCCCCATCAAACTTGTCCGGTAGAGACAGGTGGAAGCTAGGAGCAGCCACTCGCTGCAGGAAATGCAGGAGCTGGCGGAGGAGATGATTGCTGTAGTTGCGGCAGAAGCCGTTACAGCATAACGGTCAGTTGAGTCAGCTGCTTTCCTTGCTGCGCGATCTGCTGTGATTGCTGGGCGAACACGTTGGTTAGGTCAGCGACACTAGGCAGCGGGACCTCAGCGGGATCCATGGCCAAATCTACTGTCAGGATCCGGACTGGTATGCAGCAAGGACACTGGAGGTGGATCCTCTGTGTCAGTGAGGTGATGGCGTGGGCCGTACCAGGGGAACGGAATCTAAAGGGTTACTGGTTTTCACCAGAGCCTGCCGCAAAACGGGATGGACTTGCAGCGGCAGGTAACCCCCAGGTCGTTCCACCCGATAGCGACTTAACCCCACTGACAGCTGAGACAGGTGCGGTACACAGGGACAAGGCAAGAGCAAGGTTGGACGTAGCAGAAGGTCAGGGCAGGCAGCAATGGATTGTAGTCAGGGGCAACGGAAAGGGTCTGGATACACAGGCTTGGGATACACAAAACGCTTTCTCAGGGCACTAAGGCAACAAGATCCGGCAGAGACAGGAAGGGGTAGTGGGTTTTTATATGAATGGGAGTGATTGACACTGATTGGGCCAGGCACCAATTAGTGGTGCACTGGCCCTTTAAATCTTAGAGAGCCGGCGCGCACGCGCCCTAGAGAGCGGGACCGCGTGCGCCGGGACGTGACAGCAGGGGGAACGGGACAGGTGAGTGGATTGTGATGCGACCCGCGGACGGGCGCGTACCGCTACGCGGATCGCATCCCCGCCGGCAGCGACAGTGCAGCGCTCCCGGTCAGCGGGGCGCTGCAGACAGGAGACCGCCGCGAGCGCTCCGGGGAGGAGCAGGGACCCGGAGCGCTCGGCGTAACACGTACATCCTCTTATTCTGCTTTGCTTGACTGCTGACGTGTAACTATTGTACAATTTTGTCATTTCCTCATGAGATATAACTAAGAATTGGTAAAAGTAAAGCAGAGTGTTCTTAGATGGTAACCTGTGTGCATGTATTCTTTCCACACCCGATAAGACGCTCTCCTGGCGCCAGTACAAGCCTTAAGCCAAATTGGACCTGGTACCAGGGGTACTGAGTAGACAGAGAACCTTTCAGTAACAATCACATGAAATATCACATGGTATAACTCTTAAAGAGATAACACATATTATACATTGGAACATATTTACAATTGGGAAACAAGGGCTGGGGACACAGAAGGAGACTGTCTGACAGGACAGCAGGGTACGGGGTAACATATCCCTTACTGGGCCACCACATCGGTTTTTATATAAAAAATACCGGCAAGGTGTCTAAAATACCGGCTGTGCCTGTAAAATACTGGCCAGGTGGCAACACTAAGTGTGTGACATGGTTGTAATAATTATTGGGGAGATTTATCAAAACCTGTAAAGAGGAAAAGTTGACCAGTTGCCCATAGGAACCAATTAGATTGCTTCTTTCATTCTTAACAAGACCTCTGAAAAATAAAAGAAGTGATCTGATTGGTTGCTATGGGCAACTGGACAACTTTTCCTCTTCACAGGTTTTGATGAATCCAGAGCTGTATCTAGCTCCTTTTGTGCCCGAGGCAAGAACAGAAGATTGCACCACCACCTCCATTTGGGCTCAGGCAACCCCTCAGAAATGTTTTTGCGGGCCACCCCTACTGAATTATTTATTGTTATGTTTCTCACAAATGACATATTCACTAATCATTTTTCATAGGCCACTTTAAAAATGAAGAAAGGAATCTGTTGCTATGGGCAACTCAGCCATCTTTCCTCTGGACGGGTTTTGATAAATCTCCCCCACTGTTTAGAACAACAGGTGCTGCATGGAGATCGCTGGGGTCCCAGCAGCAGGACCTCCACGATCAGACATTTTATCCCCTGTCCTTTAGATAGGGGATAAGATGTCTAGGGACAAAGTACCAATTTAAGGGCCAGTGCACGTAGCCAAAAGTTGATCCTTTGCAACCGTATGACCCCTAGCAAGTTCACTGCATGAGACCCGTTCATCAAAAAAAAGGCTTGTGCACGGACCTTGCTGGGTGTCCTATGGTTGCCTTGGCAACTGCACCACCCAACACCAGTTGCCTCTCTCGGCTCTGCATTGTGCAGATCGAGCAGCTTTAGACACTTAAAAAAAAGAAAGAAAAACTCATGTCATTTACATTTTGCTAACACTGTTTTTCACACACAGAAATAAAATAAATGAGTCGAACAAGTTAAAGAACAGTTTAAAAAAAGGGGAACTTTATTTATTATTTATTAAAGTGTTTGTGTAGGGATTTTTTGTAACCTCCCATCACTCATAAAGAGCGTACAGTAACTAACTCAGGACAGGAAAAACCTCCAGAGGGGAGGAAACCTGTAGGGAATCCATGGCTACTGTATTGCCCTTCCTCTGGGCATACTAAAGGAGGTTACCTCTAGAATTTGGGCCAATGTGTCTGTGTATGTTCGTGATTCGAGGGGCTGTGCCTTCATCCAACTTCTTGCTGTAGGTCCGGAAATCTAGGCCTTCATCCAACGTCTTGCTGTAAGTCCGGAATCTAGGCCATCATCCAACTTCTTGCTTTAAGTCCGGAAATGCTACTCCACATGCTGGAAATAATGCATCTAAGATAGGAAAACAAAAGAGAGATTATTTACATGTTTATTATAGAAATGCACATGGAACTGCACTAAAACCTTTTGGACACAACAATGTGATACTTACCAGTCACAGTCATGTTTTTGACTTCACATACCCGCGTCCCTACAGTGTCCAGCACCGGCCCTCACTGATGGAGAATGAGCAGGAGCAGTGTTATATCTGCTCAGTGCTGCTCTCTGGTGGACAATGGTTATGACATCACATGTGTGACACGCTGTTACCTCCTGGGAGTTCTATTTGAGCAGTGCTGCTCTCTGATTGGCTGAAAATCAAAAAAGCTTTCTAATATACTCTGTATGACTGTTCTCTAAGTAATTTTGGGCAATTTTTTATTAAAATGGCGCTACTCCCTGTGGGTGTGAAATATTTGTTTCTCCTAACCAGACACTCGGGATTTGTAATATCAATTGGTGGTCCCAACAGCCTGGGCCCATAGGTTTCTTACATAGATCAGCGCGGCTCCGGCAGGCTCAATGAGCAATGAGCAGCACTAGCCACCGGGACGTCTGATGAGTGTAGGGTTGCCACCTTTCCCTCAGAAAAATACCGGTCGTGGGTGTGGCTATGTGGGGGTGGAGCTAAAAAAAGGGCGGGACCGATTGCACAGAGGACGAGGGATCAGGGGTTTAAGAAATGGCATGGGGATGGGGGGGTAAAGAAATGTCATGGGGGATGGGGGGTAAAGAAATGGCATGGGGGATGGGGGGGGGGGAAAGAAATGGCATGGGGGATGGGGGGGGGTAAAGAAATGGCATGGGGGGTGGGGGGGGTAAAGAAATGGCATGGGGGATGGGGGGGTAAAGAAATGGCATGGGGGATGGGGGGGGTAAAGTAATGGCATGGGGGATGGGGGGGTAAAGAAATGGCATGGGGGATGGGGGTGGGGTAAAGAAATGGCATGGGGGTGGGGGGGGGGGTAAAGAAATGGCATGGGGGATGGGGGGGTAAAGAAATGGCATGGGGGATGGGGGGGTAAAGAAATGGAATGGGGGATGGGGAGGGTAAAGAAATGGCATGGGGATGAGGGGGGTAAAGAAATGGCACAGGGCATGGGATGGATGCAATATATATGCACAAAAAAATTACATTTAGAGAATAAAACTTAGAATTGTAAATAACATTTATTTAACAACAGGCAATACATTTAAGGGGATACCCAGCAAATATAAATATAATATAAATACATTTGACAACCTCACCAAATAGTACAAATGCAAACATTGTAACAGCTCCTCTGTATACACACTACCAACACCAAAAAATAGGATGAAAAAATCATCAAAACCAAATTGATACCGATAATGCCCTCATATAGCTCTGTAGGTGGAAAACTGAAAATGTTGTACTGAATAAAACCACTAAACACAGACCAGTACACTATAAAGGATCTGTACACAATATAAGTGATTATATACAGGACCATATGGCGGTAGATATCAGCTGTACACAGGATCTGTATACCATATAAGTGATTATATACAGGACCATATGGCGGTAGATATCAGCTGTACACAGGATCTGTATACCATATAAGTGATTATATACAGGACCATATGGCGGTAGATATCAGCTGTACACAGGATGTATATACCATATAAGTGATTACAGTTACATTTTGGGACTCACAATTACGTATTTTCTGATCAGCGGCGTCCTCTTTCCTTTTCTTCTCCGTCCGGATAAGACCGCCATGTGGATCTCTTAACATCTGCAGGAAAAACATGTCAGACTCTGCATATATTCAGTGCCCTCCCCTCCTCTACACAATCTTCCCATCTATAGGCCCACAAAGTGTAATAATGCCCTCCTTGGTGTCCTGCACAGTAAAAGGGAAGGTAGGTAGCCAGGTAAATAGGTAACTAGGTAGGTAGATCAGGAAGCCAGATATGTAGGTAGGTGACAAGTCAGGTAGGTAGGGGGCTAGCTAGGTAGTTAGGCAGCCATGTATGAAGGCCAGGTACATAGTTAGATAGCCAGGTATGTAGGTAATTAGTTAGGCATCCAGGTATAAAGTTAGGTAGCCCCCCCCCAATAGGTATAGGTAGTTACACCCCCCCCCCCCCCGTTCCCTATAGGCAGAGTCACCCCCTTTTCCCCATAGGTATAGGCAGTTACCCCCCCCCCCCCTTCTCTTCCCCATAGGTATAGGCAGTTACCCCCCCCCTCTTCCCCATAGGTATAGGCAGCTACCCCCCCTCTTCCCCATAGGTATAGGCAGTTACCCCCCCCCCCCTTCCCCATAGGTATAGGCAGTTACCCCCCCCCTTCCCCATAGGTATAGGCAGTTACCCCCCCCCTCTTCCCCATAGGTATAGGCAGTTACCCCCCCCCCTCTTGACCATAGGTATAGGCAGTTACCCCTCCTCTTCCCCATAGGTATAGGAAGTTACCCCCCCCCTCTCAAATAGGTATAGGCAGTTACCCCCCCCCCCCCTTTTCCCCATAGGTATAGGCAGTTACCCCCCCCCCCCTCTTCCCCATAGGTATAGGCAGTTACCCCCCCCCCCTCTTCCCCATAGGTATAGGCAGTTACCCCCCCCCTCTTCCCCATAGGTATAGGCAGTTACCCCCCCCCCTCTTCCCCATAGGTATAGGCAGTTACCCCCCCCCCCTCTTCCCCATAGGTATAGGCAGTTACCCCCCCCTCCCTTCTCTCCCCATAGGTATAGGCAGTTACCCCCCCCCTCTTCAACATAGGTATAGGCAGTTACCCCCTCCTCTTCCCCATAGGTATAGGAAGTTACCCCCCCCCCTCTTCCCCATAGGTATAGGCAGTTACCCCCCCCCTCTTCCCCATAGGTATAGGCAGTTATCCCCCCCCTCTTCCCCATAAGTATAGGCAGTTACCCCCCCCCCCTCTTCCCCATAGGTATAGGCAGTTACCCCCCCCCTCTTCCCCATAGGTATAGGCAGTTACCCCCCCCCCCTCTTCCCCATAGGTATAGGCAGTTACCCACCCCCCCCCCTCTTCCCCATAGGTATAGGCAGTTACCCCCACCCCCTCTTCGCCATAGGTATAGGCAGTTACCCCTCCTCTTCCCCATAGGTATAGGCAGTTACCCCTCCTCTTCCCCATAGGTATAGGCAGTTACCCCTCCTCTTCCCCATAGGTATAGGAAGTTACCCCGCCCCCCCTCTTCCCCATAGGTATAGGCAGTTACCCCCCCTCTTCCCCATAGGTATAGGCAGTTACCCCCCCCTCTTCCCCATAGGTATAGGCAGTTACCTCCCCCCCTCTTCCCCATAGGTATAGGCAGTTACCACCCCCCCTCTTCCCCATAGGTATAGGCAGTTACCCACCCCCCCTCTTCCCCATAGGTATAGGCAGTTACCTCCCCCCCCTCTTCCCCATAGGTATAGGCAGTTACCCCCCCCTCTTCCCCATAGGTATAGGCAGTTACCCACCCCCCCTCTTCCCCATAGGTATAGGCAGTTACCCCCCCCCTCCTCCCTCCTCTTCCCTAGACAGAGAAACACACACACAAACACTGACACACACACACTGTCTGACAGACACACAAACACTGACTGACAGACACACGAACACAGACACACACATAGTAACAGACACACTTACCTACTACCGCAGCACCTCTCCAGTCTCCTCTCAGTCTCGGCGAGTGACGTGATGTCCAGCGCGGGTCTGCGGAGTGATGTCACTTCCGCAACGTCCCTCCGCAGATCCGGCCGCACAGCATTGCATAGGTAAAGTTTTAGACTGGGACTGGGAGACAGGGACAGCCTCAGAGTCAGAGAGGGTGCTGTGCTGAGCGGCATGGTGCGGGCGTGCGGTTCGCACTCCCGCTCAGCGGTGTCGGCACCGAACAGAACAGGAGTTTTTTTTTTTTTCCAGGTTAGTGTGATGAGAGTGAATGAAAAATACCGGCCATTGCATGGCCGGTATTTTTCATCCAAACTCACCGGCACAGCCCGGAATCTGAATGAAAATACCGGCTGTGCCGGTAAAATACCGGCAGGGTGGCAACCCTAGATGAGTGACGTCCCTGACGTTGCGGTCTGGAGCGAAGGATGTCACTCGTCAGACGTCCCGGCAGCCATTGATTTAAAGGGGTCGTGGCTCCGGCTGCCAGTTCAAGATCAGACACCATGGCCCTAGATTGACATACTGCATCAGTGATCCCCTGTGGCTGTCCACCTGTTGCAAAACTACAACACCCAGCATGCCCTGAGCTGTCCTAAAATTCCCAGGGCATGCTGTGAATAACGACACACATTAATGGTGTTTAATTCCAGCCTAAGTCTAGGAACAGACACAATTTTTGTTTGAGTTTTTTTTGGGCAAAAAAAAAACCAAACACCACAAAATCTGCCCCCCCCCCCCCTCATTTCTTTTCTTCCAAGATGCCATCTTTGTGGACTTTTTACCAAAAACATTAGGGGAGATTTATCAAAACCTGTGCAGAGGAAAAGTGGTTGCCCATAGCAACCAATCAGATCGCTTCTTTCATTTTTGAAAAGTGAAAGAAGCGATCTGATTGGTTGCTATGGGCAACTGGTCAATTTTCCTCTGCACAGGTTTTCATACATCTCCCCCGATGTGTATTATTATTATTATTATTATCATTATTATAGGCAGTTTTTTGGGGGCTTTTTTTCTCTCGGCATGCCACAGATTTGATACCCTAAAAACACCCTAAAAGGATGAAAACACCATTAGTGTCTGGTGTTTCATGTTACCCTATTGATTCCAACCTAACATGTGCCCACAACGAGCATGGTGTTTTTTTATGAGAAACACGCCAAGTGTAATCCCAGCCTAAATGATTGTTTTCACAACAGCTTGGAACAGGCTGCAGGCTGTGCTATTTATTTGCATTGCTGCGGCGTACAGCACGTGCCGCATTTATTTGGCGGCTTTCTGATGGCAAATATGGCTTTTTGCGCTGGCGAATGCAGCGGGCACTTACTGGGCGTGGTTTCCTAGGTGCACAGTTTACGCACTGATTTATGACTTACAACTTTTGCGGAACAACCACTCCGGCCGTGACCAGACTGACCGAGCTAATGACCAAGATGCCGCAGTGAATGGCTTTCTTTCTGTGACACCCGTCATGCCCATTGAAAGCAACGGGCGCTTTGTTTGCCTGTGTCCTACAGAAGGTGTCGGTCACTGACAGAATGCAATGGGATGCCTGCTAGGGTTTTCACCTTTCTTGCAAAAAAAAAAACAAAAAACAAAAACAGCCATGCGAATATGCATAATTAATTATAAATGCGTGACATCACAGGAAGTGATAGAAGAGATACAATTAATGTGAAGGGGAATGAAATGGCACAGGGGGGATAAAAGGGGCGATTGAGATGGCACAGGGACCCTGCCTGTTCAGCAGCTCAGGCCATGGCCACCAGAGCTGGTGCAAGGATTTTTGCCACCCTAGGCAAAACCTCATTTTGCCCCGCCCTTTAGTCTCACCCCTTTGCACCGCTCACCTGTTCAACCCCTTAAGGACGGACCCATTTTTTATCTTAATGACCAGGCTCTTTTTTTTAAATTTGACATCTGTCCCTTTAAATGGTAATAACTTTAGAAAGCTTTTTCTGAGCGGAATGATTCTGACTTTTTTCGTGACATATTGTACTTTATATAAGTGGTGCATTTTTGTTGACACATGCAGAAATGTTTGTGAAAAACTCCAAAATATTGTGAAAAACTGGAAAATTTCTGGCATTTAATATTTTTTTTTTATGGTGTACACTGTGCGGTAAAAGTGATGTTATATCTATTCTGTGGGTCAGTACGATTGTGGCGATACCCAGTTTATATAGCTTTCTATGCTCTTTTTCCTTTTCTGAGCAAAATTCCTTTTCTGCTATTCATTTTCCAACAGCTGTAACTTTTAAATTTTTCGTCCGACGCCATTGAGTAAGGGCTTATTTTTTGCGGGATGAGCTGTACTTTTCATTGGTGTCATTTTTGCGATACATGCTACCTTTTGATCCTTTTTATTCCGCTATTTGTACAAAAATTGGAAAATTTTGTGCTTTTTTTGTAGTTTTTTTACGCGGTTCAGTGTACAGGATAATTCACATTATAGTTTTATAGTATAGTTACGGATGTGACGATACCTATTATGTATATGATTTGTGTTTTTGATCTTTTTTGGTGATAATACAGGGCTTTTATTGGGAAAGGGGTATTTTTTATTTTTTTTTACACTTCATACTTTTATTGAAGAACTTTTTATTTTAGTTTTTTACACATTTTACAGGCTATACTATGCTGCAATACATTTGTACTGCAGCACAGTATGACCCGATCAGCTGCACACTGTACAGCCTGTGCGACCCAGCCTGTGGCTGGATCTCACAGGCTTATGTAGCAGGCAGACAGGAGGTCATGATCTGACCTCCTGCTGCCATAGCAACCAACGGCGACCCGCAATCATATCGCGGCACCGCCGTTGGTAAACATGGGTTGATCACGGCATCTATGGGGTTAATGCATCGCGGCCCCAGCAGCTGCAGCGGGACTCCGGCCGTAATTGACAGCCAGGTCCCGCCACCGATCTCCTGCGCTGCCCGCTGCAGATCGGCAGAGCGGAGATCGCTAGGACGTATTCATACGTCCCAGTGCGCGAACATGTCGGATGCTGGGACGTATGCATATGTCCGGTAGCGGGAAGGGGTTAATGATTGTTAGGCTATGTTAACACAGCAGGATTTCCGTGCAGAATTGCGCAGGTATTTTCCACACGGAAATTCCGTTGCAGCAGAGGAAATATCTGGCACAGAAATTCAAATTCTTGCGTCTGCAGAAATAATAGACGTCTGTTCCACCTGCGTATTCTGCTCAGAAATACGTTGCCGTCTATGAGACGGTGAATTTCCGAGCAGTCCTAGTGTTGTTATTAGAGATGAGCGAATCGAAGTTGACGAACCCGAATTTGTTACGAATTTCATGAAAAATTCGATTCGCAACAAATGCGAATATCGCCGCGATTCGATCACGCGAATCGCTTCATTAAACTCCGTTTTACAGCGTTCCAGGCTATTGGAGACCCAAGATGGCGGATCCACATGTGAGTACTTGGGGCAGGGGATTATGGGAGGGCGGGAAAGAACGGCGGGAATGAAGGTAGGCGGGCTGACCCTGAATCACATGTGAGATGCAGCCTATCAGTGTTCACTGACCCCTGAGATGTCACAGCCCTATATAATCGGCGGCCATCTTGCCTCTCTTCATTTCATCTATGCACTCAGATGGAGAGGACGGGACTGTGTGTGTGTGAATAGCTCATACCACAGCGTTACACTGCAACTGCTAGTCACATCAGCATTAGGGAAAGGCAGGAGTGCAGAGTGCTGTGCTGTTACACTGAGAAGGATCATTGATTGCTAAACCTCCTATTCACGTTATTGAGCATTGCAGCAGAGAGGGGCAGATAGCTGTCAGCTGCCTCATACAGATCTCCAAGCTGCCTGAACTTTCTGAAGCATCTTATCTCCTCATTTTTCAGCCTAATTGAAAGTGAAAGTAAATCGATCTTTACTGTGGCAACCACTAGGGGGGGCCAAACTGCAACTCCCAGCATGCCCAGAGAGCCAAAGGCTGTCTGGGCATGCTGGGAGTTGTAATTTTGCAACATATGGAGGGTCACAGTTTGGAGACCACTGTTACAGTGGTGCCCAAACAGTAGCCCTCCAGATGTTGCCAAACTACAACTCTCAGCATGCCTCGACTGCCCAGGCATGCTGGGAGTTGTAGTTCTGTAACATCTGTCCCTTCAGATTTAGCAATTTTCATGACATTTTTGAAAATTGCTGCTCTACTTTGAAGCCCTCTAATTTTTTCAAAAAGCAAAAATATATCCATTTTATGATGCCAACATAAAGTGGACATATTGTGTTTGTGAAGAAAAATAAAATTTATATGGAATATCCATTTTCCTTACAATTAGAGAGCTTCAAAGTTCGAAAAATGCAAAATTTTCAAAATTTTCATGAAATTTGGGGATTTTTCACCAAAAAAGGATGCAATTAATGCCGAAAATTTACCACCAAAATAAAGTAGAATATGTCACGAAAAAACAATCTCAGAATCAGAATATTCGGTAAAAGCGTTTTCGCGTTATTAATTTGTAAAGTGACGGCGGTCATAATTGCGAAAAAAGGGCTCAGTCCTTAAGGTGAAAAAGGGCTGCGTCCTTAACCCCTTAAGGACGCAGGACATAAATGTACGTCCTGGTGAGGTGGTACTTAACGCACCAGGACGTACATTTACGTCCTGTGCATAACCGCGGGCATCGGAGCGATGCCAGTGTCATGCGCAGCTGATCCTGGCTGCTGATCGCAGCCAGGGACCCGCCGGCAATGGCCGACGCCCGCGATCTCGCGGGCGTCCGCCACTAACCCCTCAGGTGCCGGGATCAATACAGATCCCGGCATCTGCGGCAGTGCGCGATTTGAATGAATGATCGGATCGCCCGCAGCGCTGCTGCGGGGATCCGATCATTCAGAACACTGCACGGAGGTCCCCTCTCCTTCCTGCTTCCGGCTCCCGGCGTCTCCTGCTCTGGTCTGTGATCGAGCAGACCAGAGCAGAAGATGACCGATAACACTGATCTGTTCTATGTCCTATACATAGAACAGATCAGTATTAGCAATCATGGTATTGCTATGAATAGTCCTCTATGGGGACTATTCAAGTGTAAAAAAAAATGTAAAAAAATGAAAAAGTAAAAGTAAAAAAAAGTGAAAAATCCCCTCCCCCAATAAAAAAGTAAAACGCCGTTTTTTTCCTATTTTACCCCCAAAAAGCGTAAAAATTTTTTTTATAGACATATTTGGTATCGCCGCGTGCGGAAATGTCCGAACTATTAAAATAAAATGTTAATGATCCCGTACCGTGAACGGCGTGAACGAAAAAATAAAAAAAGTCCAAAATTCCTACTTTTTTAATACATTTTATTAAAAAAAAATTATAAAAAATTAATTAAAAGTTTTTATATGCAATTGTGGTATAAAAAAAAAGTACAGATCATGGCGTAAAAAATGAGCCCCCATACCGCCGCTTATACGGAAAAATAAAAAAGTTAGAGGTAAAATAAAGGGATTATAAACGTACTACCGTATTTATCGGCGTATAACACACACTTTTTAGGCTAAAATTTTTAGCCTAAAGTCTGTGTGCGTGTTATACGCCGATACACCCCCAGGAAAGGCAGGGGGAGAGAGGCCGTCGCTGCCCGCTTCTCTCCCCCTGCCTTTCCTGGGGTCTAGAGCGCTGCTGTCGGCCCTTTTCACCCCCTGGTTATCGGCGCCGCTGCCCGTTCTGTCCCCCTGACTATCGGTGCCGGCGCCGATAGTCAGGGAGAGAGAAGCGGCGCCGACAGCCAGGGGGAGAGAAGGGGCAGCGGCACCCATTGCCGGCGCCGCTGCCCCGTTGCCTCCCCCCATCCCCGGTGCCATAATTACCTGAGTCGGGTCCGCGCTGCTCCAGGCCTCCGTCGTGCGTCCCCGGCGTCATTGCTATGCGCTGAACGGCGCGGCACATGACGTCAGAGCGCCGCGCCGTGCATAGCAACGACGCTGGGGACGCACGACGGAGGCCTGGAGCAGCGCGGACCCCACTCAGGTAATTATGCCACCGGGGATGGGGGGAGGCAACGGGGCAGCGGCGCCGGCAATGGGTGCCGCTGCCCCTTCTCTCCCCCTGGCTGTCGGCGCCGCTTCTCTCCCCCTGGCTATCGGCGCCGGCACCGATAGTCAGGGGGACAGAACGGGCAGCGGCGCCGATAACCAGGGGGTGAAAAGGGCCGACAGCAGCGCTCTAGACCCCAGGAAAGGCAGGGGGGAGAGAAGCGGGCAGCGACGGCCTCTCTACCCCTGCCTTTCCTGGGGGTATATCGGGGTATACATGCGCACACACGCACCCTCATTTTATCATGGATATTTGGGTAAAAAACTTTTTTTACCCAAATATCCTTGGTAAAATGAGGGTGCGTGTTATAGGCCGGTGCGTGGTATACCCCGATAAATACGGTAATTTGGTTAAAAAGTTTGTGATTTTTTTAAAGCGCAACAATAATATAAAAGTAAATAATAATGGGTATCATTTTAATCGTATTGACCCTCAGAATAAAGAACACACGTCATTTTTACCATAAATTGTACGACGTGAAAACGAAACCTTCCAAAATTAGCAAAATTGCGTTTTTCGTTTTAATTTCCCCACAAAAATAGTTTTTTTTGGTTGCGCCATACATTTTATGATATAATGAGTGATATCATTACAAAGCACAACTGGTCGCGCAAAAAACAAGCCCTCATACTAGTCTGTGGATGAAAATATAAAAGAGTTATGATTTTTAGAAGGCGAGGAGGAAAAAATGAAAACGTAAAAATTAAATTGTCTGATTCCTTAAGGCCAAAATGGGCTGAGTCCTTAAGGGGTTAAGGGGTTAAAAAATAAATAAATACAGAGTTTTTTCTGCGTATAGTTACGTATATTACTGCCCTCATCAGTGCATACCGCATAGGTACATCCAAGTATTGTACAATTTAGTACCTGTTAATCTGTCAAGGTGATCTATGCCCTCAAAGTCCAAACAATAGTATTCACCGGCTGGTGTTTTACAAAAATACAGTTTTTTCTACCAAGATTCACTGTTTAAAGAGTAGTGTAGCGTATTGTAATACCCTCATAAATGCACTAAGTATGTCAGGCAGAGAAGTGCTAGGACGTGCACAGTGGAGTGGCAGAGGCCTAAATACTTCAGGCAGAGTTGGCAGCAGACTTGGGGCGAGTGGCAGCAGGAGTTGCAGCGAGAGGCCTGAGCTCCCGTTAGCAGCCAGCGGTCGTGTCTCCACCAGCAACCCATCTGCCGTCGTCGATTGGTTAGCACGCTCATCCACATCATCACAAGTGACATCTGACACTCCCAGTCAACAGTCGGTGGGTTCCTCAGACACAACCCTCAGTTGGCATGGCCCGGGAGCAGTCCCTGTCCTCCCATTGCCTTTGTCCTATGCTGTTCCCTCTCCTAAAGAAGTATCTTATGCTGTGGGTTCAGCTCCACTATTTACTGAGGATGATCTAATAGAAGACAGTCAGCAGCTACTGGACAGCCAAGAAGGGGAGGAGACATGCGCCGCTTGCTCTGCTAGGCAGCCAAGTAGTGATGCGGAGAGTGACGTGGGAGGCGGTGTTGCAAGTGTTCAGGGTCCTGAAGCAGACACTGTTGGGGAACCTGAGGAGGACATCAGTGACGTGCACACAACTGTTGGTGATGATGAAGCTGATCGCAATTGGGAGCCGGGTGCAGAAGGGGCTTCATCATCATCAAGAGTTGCAGGTTGAGCTTGAGGCAGCAAGGCGTTAGCACGGTTGGCAGTCAGCGTGGTGGCAGTAGTGGAAATTCAGGAGCCGAACGTGCCCGGGGAGACCACCTGCTTTGCGGCAGCCTACCTTTCCGGGAGGTAGTAGAACAGGGTAGTGTCCAAGAGACAACAGTATGCGCCCACTCATCCAACGGCGCAAAAGTTGAATGTGCTCCTGGAGGGTTATGAGGTAGGCGAGACAGAGGACCCAGACACACCGTGGCAGTATGCAGTGGAGATGGAGGCAGGTAGTACCTCCGAGTCACTGGCGCAAATGGCACGATGCATGCTCAGTTGCTTGCATAGGGATCCCCGAATTGCCAAAATTCGTCAGCGGGATGACTTCTGTATCTCCACCTTATTAGACCCTCGCTACCGTCCAAGAATGGGGGCTTTTTTTACACCCACTGAGAGGGAGGACAAACTGGCCTACTACAGAGAGATTCTATGTAGTCTATCGGCCACATGGTCCATCCACTCGCAGGTCTGACTCGGGGGGCCCTCTGCGCTCATCTTCCACTGCCATGGCTGCTGGGGAGGGGAGGGGTGGCAGGAGCAGTACAAGCTCAATCAGCAGCAGCCTGAGTCTACAGTCGCTTCCCCCGCATAATGAAGCAACTGATTAGCAGCAGGTAGACATGGAGCAGGACTTGAACCAGCAGGTGGTGGCATACCTTGACATGACCATGCCAACAACCATTGAAGATCCGCTGGACTTCTGGGCAGCCAAACTTGATTTATGGCCGCGACTAGCAGAGTTTGCCCTGGAAAAGCTGTCCTGCCCGGCCAGTAGTGTGCCATCCGAGCGGGTGTTTAGTGCGGCCGGGGCCATAGTCAACCCAAGGCAAACTCGACTGTCCACTAAAAATGTGGAGAGACGCCTCGTAGTAGATTGACCAGATGCCTCGTAGTAGATTGACCATGCTGCTACACCAACATTTCCCAATTATGGTTGGATATGAAACCCTCTTGGGTTATCAATTAGGGTTATGAAACCGTCTTTGGTACTACCATTGCCTGCTCCTGGCTCATCCTGTGTCTTTCAGGAACTACTTACCTCACTGATGCTTCTGGCCTTGGGCCTTTAATTTTTGGAAGTTTAGCAGTAGCTAAATACATGCTTAATGCAAATATCAACATTGATCTTAATGTAAGGGGTTATGAAACCCTCTTGGGTACTGTGAATGCCTGCTCCTGACTCATCCTGTGTCTTTCAGGATCTACTTGTCTCACTGACACTTCTGGCCTTGGCCCTTTAATTTTTTGGAAGTTTAGCAGTAGCTAATACATGCTTAATGCAAATTTCAACAAAGATCTTTAAATTCTTGGCGCTCTGCCAGGTCCTTCTCCTACCCCGCCAGGGACGATCTGAGGACCTCAGTAAACCATCCAATCGTTAGTAGAGACATGCGGTGTGTACAAATGGCAGGGACTTAATGAACCCGAGCTTTTGACCCGCACTTAGTTGTGATTCTTCTTTCTTGGCAAATAATTGCAAACCCTGACCCCTATCGCGAACGGGGTTCAGCGGGTTACCCGCACCTGTCGGTGAAAGATAGACACACGCTGGTCCGTTCAGTGTAGCGCGCGTGCAACCCCGGAAATTTGAGGGCATAACACACCTTTTAATGCTCGATCCCGCGATTGATCGTGCAATGTAAGGGGTTATTAATGCCTCTTGGGTACTGCTGATGCCTACTCCTGACTGCTCCTGTGTCTTTCAGGAACTCCTTGACTTCATGATGCTTCTGGGCTTGGGCCTTTAATTTTAGGATTTTTGAAATACATACATACATGCTTAATTTAAATTTCAACATTTATGGTGCAATGTATGGGGTTATTAAACACTCTTGGGTAGTGTTTTTTTTTCAAATTTTCTAATAATTATCACTGTAATAAACTTGAATTTTCCAGAATAATAACCATTACACTATTGAATGCCTGTAGAGTGTGATTTTTTAAGTAAAATTTTCCCAAAAATTACGGAGAGGGATGAACTCTTTTGGTGGTCCACCGTCCTGCATTATAGAGTCTTCTGGACTCTTGGATATGCGCTTGTTCTTAAACAAAGGTACAAAAACCAAAAATGGCCGGTCAGGCCTAGGGAGACGTTGCGCCTATATCTTAAGGCCACATGAGCGCTGTGGGTGCTTGTGAGATTAGGTTCTTTGTACCCACACGGTGGGGTCCGGGACACAAATTTTGATTTAAATTTCAAATAAAAAAATAACACATTTCAACGGTCTCCTCATGCTGCAGCCAACTCCAGGCTGAGCCATTCTGGTTATATATAGAGAGCACTCGCTGTCCTAAATTTTTCTTAAAGTTTTTCGTCAAAAATGTTTGTCTTTTTTTTATTAGGGATTGTGAAGCTTTGGTGCATACTCATTCATCAGCCAACTCCAGCCTGTGTCACTCAGGCAATATATGTTTTACTGATGGCGCTGCTGGGCCTGGGTCTGGGAATTTCAAATTTTCTCATAGGTAGCACCCGCCAAAAGTCTTCTTAATAAATATCTACAATTGTTGTGTTTTTGGGGGGGGGGGGGGGGGGGGGATTGCGAAGCCCTAGTGTGTACTCATGCATCAGCCAGCTCCAGGCTGTGTCATTCAGGCAATATATAGGTAGCACCCGCTGTCCTAAATATTCTTAAAACATTTTTTTAAAAATGGTTGTTTTTTCTTTGGGATTCTGAAGCCCTGTTGTGTACTCAATGCTGCTTCCTGCTATACTCTGTCAGCCCGTTGGTCCTGTGACAGTGTGCTACTCCACCTCCACATCCTCCACTGTGTCTTAAGCCTCCACTGCCCGGAAAAGTCTCAGTGGCCCTTCAGCATACCATGTGTGCAGGTCACGGCGGTGTCACGCTGTTCTTCACATGGTTTGCCTTTGCGAGAAGTCTTGGAAACAATGGCCGGTCAGGGCAATGGAGATGTTGTGCCTACATCTCACGGCCACATGAGCCCTGTGGGGGCTTGTTGGATATGGTCCTTTGTACCTCCACGCTTGGGTCCGGGACATGCAAAGGTTGTTTTAAATTTAAAAAAATGATGGCGCTGCTGGGCCTGGGTCTAGGAATTTCAAAATTTCTCATAGGTAGCACCCGCTATCCAAAATCCTTTTCAAAAATTTCTAAAATTGTGTTTTTTTTGAGGAATTGTAAAGCCCTGCTGTGTACTCATGAATCCAACTCCAGGCTGTGTCATTCAGGCAATATATGCTTTACTGATGTTGCTGTGGGGGCTTGTTGGATTTGGTCCTTCGTACCCACACGATGGGGTCCGGGACACTCAAAGTTTTTTTTAATTTTCAAATAAAAAAATGATGGCGCTGCTGGGCCTGGGTCTGGGAATTTCAAATTTTCTCATAGGTAGCAACAGCTATCCAAAATCTTTTTCAAAAATTTCAAAAATTGTATGGTTTTTTTGGGGGTGATTGTGAAGCCCTGGTGTATACTCGTGCATCAGCCAACTCCAGGCTGTGTCATTCAGGCAATATTTGGGTTATTGATGCTGCTGTGGGGCCTGGGTCTGGAAATTAAAAATTTTCTTATAGGTAGCACCCGCTATCCAAAATCTTTTTCAAAAATTTCAAAAATTGTGTGGTTTTTTTGGGGGATTGTGAAGCCCCGGTGTATACTCGTGCATCAGCCAACTCCAGGATGTGTCATTCAGGCAATATATGGGTTACTGATGTCGCTGTGGGGCCTGGGTCTGGGAATTTCAAATTTTCTCATAGGTAGCAACCGCTATCTAAAATCTTTTTCAAAAATGTAAAAAATTGTATGTTTTTTTGTGAAGACCTGGTGTATACTCGTGCATCAGCCAACTCCAGGCTGTGTCATTCAGGCAATATATGGGTTACTGATGCTACCGTGGGGCCTGGGTCTGGGAATTTCAAATTTTCTCATAGGTAGCAACCGCTATCCAAAATCTTTTTAAAAAATTTCAAAACTTGTATTTTTTTTGGGGGGGGGGGGGGGGGGTGGATTGTGAAGCCCTGGTGTATGTATACTCGTGCATCAGCCAACTCCAGGCTGTGTCATTCAGGTGCACCCTACAGACAGGCTGACTCAGCAAGCTGCAGCTAAGATTTTTACCGTAAAGTGTACAGTGTGAAAACGAGACCCTCCAAAATTTGAAAAACTGCAGTTTCCGTTAAAATTTCCTCACACAAATAATAATTTTTGGAGTTCGCCGTACATTTTATGGTAAAATGAGTGATGTCATTACAAAGTACAATTGGTTGTAGTATTGGTTACACAAAAAACAATCCCTGATAGTGGTCTGTGAATCAAAATATGAAAGATAGGGGATAAGATGTCTGATTGATGGGGTCCCGCCGCTGGGGACTCCCACAATCTCTCCTGCAGCACCCACTTGTCATCAGCTTGGAGCGAAGATTGCTCCATGTCTGTTGACTCACAATACAGGGAACGGAGTATCATGACATCACAGCTCCGCCCGGGCATGACGTCACACCTTGCTCCCTCAATGGAACCCTATGGGAGGGGGCGTGACGGCAGCCATGCCACCTCCCATAGACTTGCATTGAGAGGGCGGGGCTGTGACATCAAGTTACTCCGGCCCCTGTATTCTGATTCCTCAGATACGGAGCGATCTTCACTCCAAGCTGATGACAAGTGGGGGCTGCAGAAGAGATTGCGGGGGTCCCCAGTGGTGGGACCCCAGTGATCAGACCAGGGGGCGGATCCAGAGTCTAGTCTCGAGAGGGGCACTATCAGAGTATCATGCGCTGGTCAACAAACCCCCTCCCATAGACTTGCTTTAAGGGGCGTGGTGTGACATCACAAGGGGCGTGGTTATCACATCACAACCCCGCAGCCTGCACCCAAGGTTTGTAACAAAATGTTCAGAACACTGGGGCAGTGGAGTATGCCTTTAAGTACGCAGCATAGTGCCCCCACACTAGGTAGGCAGCATTGTTCCCAGTTCCCCCACACTAGGTAGGCAGCATAGTTGCTCCACACTAGATAGACAGCATAGTTGCCCCACATTAGGTTGGCAGTATAGTTCCCCCACATTAGGTTGTAGTTCCCCTACATTAGGTTGGCAGTATAGTTCCCCCACATCATGTTCCCCTAACATATAATGCCCCCTGTGACGTGCCCCTCACATATAATGCCCCCTATCCTGCCCCACAGGGGGCATCATATGTGAGGGGTACATGACAGGAGGATTATATCTGAAGGGCACCTGATGATGATGGGGGCATTATATGTGAGGGGCACAGCACAGGGGGCATTATATGTGAGTGGAACATGACAGGGGACCCCCTGTCATGAGCTCTTCACATATATTGCCCCCCTGTCATGGACACCTCACATTAGATGTATCTTTTTTTGTGCCCCTTAAGTTTTTTAAATTACCCCCTGACCCCAGTGCTATATAGTTATGCCAAACAGTTAAAAAATATATATATATATATACACTTACTTATATTATGTTTCCCCACTGAGCAGCTCTCTTCTTCTTACTTGCACAGACTGTGCAGACAGGTGAGCGGTGAGCCGCAGTGATGGGATCTTCAGGCGCCGGCGCGATAATGTGACGTCATCACGCCGGCCTGCCATTGATCGCCGATCACATCTGTGGTGTCCCGGTACCGCATCCTATCCGGTACCTGTGTATATAGGTCACCATAGCCAGAGTCCCTAAGACGTCGGGTCCTTTTTGTCTGGTCTGCCCCTTGTCACCTCTCATCTAGATAGTCATTAAACTAATAGTTTATTCAGGATTTATGTAAATATAATAGTTCTAATGTATATAACTAGTTAATTACCTGTCCGAAGCGTAGCAGGACCTGCAGGTCACGTGATCAGCTTAACCTCTCAGCCCATTTGGACCTTAAAGAGTACCTGTCATCATCTAAACTTTCCCTGATCCCCCTTCCCATCCCCCTTCCCATCCCATCAGAGCAGGGAGTGCAGTGAGATAATACAATGTATAAGATAACGTGTGGTGAGGGGCAGGGAGAACACAGAGCAGGGGGGAGGGGGAGGTGACTGGCTGTTATATGAGAGGCATGTGCAGGCTTGTAGCTCACAGGCTGGGAGCGAGTCCTGAGCTGAGACTACTGAACTTCCGGTGGAAGGACCAGAGCCCTTTCAGCATTAGTCCTAAAAGCTGTACACTTACTATGAAAAGCATAGGATGCTGCTTGCAGACCAGGCATAGAAGAGTGACCCCTAGTGGCCAAAAGTATAAAATGAAAAAAACTGGTATAAATATTAAATTTTTTTTAATGAAGATATATTACAATATCTCTTCATTAATGATTATGAACAACATATTAAAAGTTTTTGTTGATGACAGGTACTCTTTAACCCCTTAAGGACCCAGCCATTTTACACCTTAGGACCCGGCCATTTTTTGCACATCTGACCACTGTCACTTTAAACATTAATAACTCTGGAATGCTTTTACTTATCATTCTGATTCCGAGATTGTTTTTTCATGACATATTCTACTTTAACATAGTGGTAACATTTTGTGGTATCTTGCATCCTTTCTTGGTGAAAAATCCCAAAATTTGATGAAAAATTTGAAAATTTTGCATTTATCTAACTTTGAAGCTCTCTGCTTGTAAGGAAAATGGATATTCCAAAAATTTTTATTTTTATTCACATTTTCAATATGTCTACTTTATGTTTGCATCATAAAATTGATGAGTTTTTACTTTTGGAAGACACCAGAGGGCTTTGAAGCAGCAATTTTCCAATTTTTCACAAAATTTCCAAACTCACAATTTTTCAGGGACCAGTTCAGATTTGAAGTGGATTTGAAGGGTCTTCATATTAGAAATACCCCACAAATGACCCCATTATAAAAACTGCACCCCCCAAAGTATTCAAAATGACATTCAGTCAGCGTTTTAACCCTTTAGGTGTTTCACAGGAATAACAGCAAAGTTATTCACAATCTCCTTTTTTTACACTCGCATGTTCTTGTAGACCCAATTTTTGAATTTTTACAAGGGGTAAAAGGAGAAAATGTATACTTATATTTGTCGCCCAATTTCTCTTGAGTAAGCACATACCTAATATGCCTATGTAAATTGTTCGGCGGGCGCAGTAGAGGGCTCAGAAGCGAAGGAGCGACAAGGGGATTTTGGAGAGTACGTTTTTTTAAAATGGTTTTTGGGGGCATGTTGCATTTAGGAAGCCCCTATGGTGCCAGAACAGCAAAAATCCCCCACATGGCATACCATTTTGGAAACTAGACCCCTTGAGGTACGTAACAAGGAATAAAGTGAGCCTTAATAACCCACAGGGGTTTCACGACTTTTGCATATGTAAAAAAATTAAAATAAAATTTCACTAAAATGTGTGTTTCCCCCCAAATTTAACATTTTTGCAAGGGTTAATAGCAGAAAATACCCCCCAAACATTGTAACCCCATCTCTTCTGAGTATGGCGGTACCCCATAAGTTGACCTGAAGTGTACTATGGGTGAGCTACAATGCTCAGAAGAGAAGGAGTCATATTAGGCTTTTTGAGAGCAAATTTTGCTCGGGGGCATGTCGCATTTAGGAAGCCCCTATGGTGCCAGGACAGCAAAAAAAAAACACATGGCATATCATTTTGAAAACTAGACCCTTTGTGGAACGTAACAAGAAATAAAGTGAGCCTTAATACCCCACAGGGGTTTCACGACTTTTGCATATGTAAAAAAAAAAAAATTAACTAAAAGGTGTGTTTCCCCCCAAATTTCACATTTTTGCAAGGGTTAATAGCAGAAAATACCCCCCAAAATTTGTAACCACATCTCTTCTGAGTATGGAGGTACCCCATAAGTTGACCTGAAGTGCACTACGGGCGAACTACAATGCTCAGAAGAGAAGGAGCCATATTTGGCTTTTTGAGAGCAAATTTTGCTCGGGGGGCATGTCGCATTTAGGAAGCCCCTATGGTGCCAGGACAGCAAAATAACCCCCACATGGCATACCATTTTTGAAACTAGACCCCTTGAGGAATGTAACATGGCGTAAAGTGAGCATTTACCCCCCACTGGAATCTGTCATATCTTTGAAACAGAGGGCTGTACAACATTTTTAATTTGCACAGCCCACTGTTCCAAAGATCTGTCAGACACCTGTGGGGTGTACATTCTCACTGCACCCCTCACTACATTCCGTGAGGGGTGTAGTTTCCGAAATGGGGTCACATGTGGGGTTTTGTTTTTTTTGCGTTTGTCAAAACCGCTGTAACAATCAGCCACCCCTGTGCAAATCACCTCAAATGTACTTGGCGCACTCTCCCTTCTGGGCCTTGTTGTGTGCCCCCAGAGCACTTTGCGCCCACATATGGGGTATGTCCGTAGTCGGGAGAAATTGCGTTACAAATTTTGGGGGGCTTTTTTCCCCTTTACCTCTTGTCAAAATGAAAAGTATAGGGCAACACCAGCATGTTAGTGTAAAAAGTTTATTTTTTTACACTAACATGCTGGTGTAGACCCCCAACTTCACCTTTTCATAAGGGGTGAAAGGAGAAAAAGCCCCCCAAAATTTGTTAGGCAATTTCTCCCGAGTACGGCGATACCCCATATGGGGCCCTAAACTGTTGCCTTGAAATACGACAGGGCTCCGAATTGAGAGCGCCATGTGCATTTGAGGCCTGAATTAGGGATTTGCATAGGGGTGACATAGGGGTATTCTACGCCAGTGATTCCCAAACAGGGTGCCTCCAGCTGTTGCAAAACTCCCAGCATGCCTGGACAGTCAACGGCTGTCCGGCAATACTGGGAGTTGTTGTTTTGCAACAGCTGGAGGCTCCATTTTGGAAAGAGTGGCGTACCAGACGTTTTTCATTTTTATTGGGGAGGGGGGCTGTGTAGGGGTATGTGTATATGTAGTGTTTTTTACTTTTTATTTTATTTTGTGTTAGTGTAGTGTAGTGTTTTTAGGGTACAGTCACATGGGCCGGGGATTACAGCGAGTTTCTCGCTGCGAGTTTGAGCTGCCGCGCAAAATTTGCTGCATTGCAAACTTGCAGCCCGATACTCACTGTAAGCACCTGCCCATGTGAATGTATCCTGTACATTCACGGGGGGGGGGGGACCTCCAGCTGTTGCAAAACTACAACTCCCAGCATCCACAGTCTCAGTGCATGCTGGTAGTTATAGTTTTGCAACAGCTGGAGGCACACGGGTTGGGAAACACTGAGTTAGGAAACAGACATTGTTTCCCAACCAGTGTGCCTCCAGCTGTTGCAAAACCACAACTCCCAAACATTCTCAGGCATGCTGGGAGTAGTAGTTCGGCAACATCTTTAGAGCCAGATGTTGCCGAACTACGACTCCCAGCATGCTTGGAGTTGTAGTTTTGCAACATCTGGAGGACTACAGTTTGCAGACCACTAATACAGTGGTTCTCAATCTGTGCCCTTCCAGATGTTGCAAAACTACAACTCCCAGTATGCCAAAACTGTCCAGGCATGCTGGGAGTTGTAGTTCTGCAACATCTGAAGGGCCAGATATTACAGAACTACAACTCCCAGCATGCCTGGACAGTAAGGGCATGCTGAGGATGTGTAGTTTTGCAACATCAGGAAGGGCACAGTGGTCTCCAAACTGTGGACCTCCAGAAGTTGCAAAACTGCAACTCCCAGCATGCCCAGACGCCAAGGGCTGTCTGGGCATGCTGGGAGTTGTAGTTTACAGGGTCCCATTACAGCAATGCATGTCGCTTTACGGCGACGTGCATTGCTGTAAAGGGCCCGCATGCCCAGAAGATCTACTCACCTGTCGCCGCCTTCACGCCGGGATCCGGGTCTTCAGGGACGAGGTAAGTACCGGGGCTGGTCCCCAGCACTCCCCCATCCCCCGCCGCGTCCTCCGGTCTTCCTCCCGTCCTCTCCGGACTTCAAGGGGCCGGGCAGGATGGGAGGAAGTAACCTCCCCCCCCCCCTGCGATTGGTCGGTTAACTAACCGACAGATCGCAGGGAATAGGAGGAGGTGGCTGGCTTGCCACCTCACTCCTATACTTTAGCATGGTCCTGGCTGTCTGTGACAGCCGGGATCATGTGAAATTACCGGGCGGTCGGGTCCCAGAGACCCGATCAGCCCGGTATCGCCGCAGATCCCTTGCGATTTGCGGCGATCGCCGACATGGGGGGCCTACATGGCCCCCCTCGGCATTTGCCCTGGATGCCTGCTGAAGCATTTCAGCAGGCATCCAGTTCCGTTCTCTGCCCGACGCGCGGCAGAGATCGGAAAACGCCAGGACGTACGGGGACATCCTGGGTCCTTAAAGCCCAGGGTGCGGGGACGTCCCCGTACGTCCTGGGTCCTTAAGAGGTTAAGGACTCAGACAATTTTATTTTTACGCTTTCGTTTTTTCCTCCACCCCTTCAAAAAATCATAACTCTTTTATATTTTCATCCACAGACTAGTGTGAGGGCTTGTTTTTTGCTTGACCAGTTGTCCGCTGTAATGCCATCACTCACTTTACCATGAAATGTATGGTGCAACCGAAAAAATACTATTTGTGCGGGGGAATTAAAAAGAAAACCGCAATTTTGCAAATTTTGGAAGGTTTTGTTTTCACGCCATACAATTTACGGAAAAATGACATGTTTTTTTATTCTCTGGGTCAATATGATTAAAATGATACCCATGATTATACACTTTTCTATTACTGTTGCACTTAAAAAAAATCGCAAACTTTTTAACCAAATTAGTAAGTTTAAAATACCACTATTTTGAAGACCTATAACTTTTTAATTTTTCCGTTTAAGCGGTGGTATAAGGGCTAATTTTTTACGCCGTGATCTATACTTTTTATTAATACCATATTTGCTTATACAAAACTGTTATTACATTTTTTATAAATTTTTTTGGGAATAAAGTGTTATAAAAAGCAGTTATTTTTTACTTTTTTTTTTTACGTTCACACCGTTCACCGTACGGGATCATTTACATTTTATTTTAATATTACGGATATTTACGCATGCGGTGATACCAAATATGTATATAAAATATTTTTTTTACAATTTTTGGGGGTAAAATAGGGAAAATGGGACAATTTACGTTTTTATTGGAGGAGGGGGTTTTTCACATTTTTTTTACTTTATTTTTTACTTTTTTTACTTTTATTTTTTCACTCTTATAGTCCCCATAGGGGACTATTTATAGCAACCTTTCGATTGCTAATCCTGTTCAGTGCTATGTATAGGACATAGCACTGATCAGGGTTATCGGTGATCTTCTGCTCTGGTCTGCGGGAAGGCAGATCAGAGCAGAAGACTCCCGGAAAACAGCAGAGGCAGGTGAGGGGACCTCCGTCTGCCGTGCAGGATGATCGGATCGCCGCGGCAGCGCTGCTAGCGATCCGATCATCCTGTTAAGTGAACGCGATGCTGCAGATGCCATGATCTGTATTGATCACGGCATCTGAGAGGTTAATGGCGGACATCCGCGGGTCCCTGGCTGCGATCCACAGCCGGGAACTGCCGCGCATGATGCCGGCATCGCTCCGATGCCCGCGGTTATGCTCAGGACGTAAATGTACGTCCTGGTGCGTAAAGTACCACATCACCAGGACGTACATTTACGTCCTGCGTCGTTAAGGGGTTAAGGACATTTGGAGGTCCCTGTGACGTATTGCACCCACCATGCTTTGTGACGGTGAGTGACAGATATTCGGACCAATCAAAACAACCCCGCCCCTGCCCATATAAGGGAGTGGCGGCCATGATTCCCGCTCTTGTTCCTGTGCAGCCAAGCAGTAAGCATCTCTCTTGTTACCGGGCTGTCAAACGAGCAGGATCTGCGCAGCTATCTTCCGCAGTGAGTTAGGCCCGAGCCTTGTGGCAACGGCTGATCTATTCAGAATCATGAGTGTATCAATCCCTAAGCACTCTGCAAGATCACCGGACCTTATCTATTCCCTAAATCTGGACAGATCTTGCAAATTACCCTAAATTCAGAGACTTGTATTACTATTCAAGGTCCGCAACAACTGTCAGTCACTGAATTATATAGAGACTGTTTGCATGAGACTGTTATTGTGCATTGCATGTACCGCAATCCTTTCAGTAAAGTTTATCCAAGTTCAAGTACCTTGTGGACCTTCAGTCATTTTGTGCATGCACCTATCGTTACTGGGAAGGGCGGCAATAGGCCGCAAAGCCTTTTACTGGGAAGGGCGGCAAAGCATTTTTGGCGTTGCACGAACAGGATACGGGTGTGTGCCTACTACAGTCGCCATTAGTGAAAGTGTACTCCAACCCAGAAAAAGAACTTTATTTATGTACTGTGACTTATACTCCGGAGTAAGGGGTTGCGCACACGGTGCTGTGTGGAGGAAGTGCGCATGTAAAGTAAGGGGGGAGGCGAACAGTACAGCGGAGCTACAAGCTGTGAAAGGAAGAACTGAAGTTAGAGTGGGACCTCCCTGCGCACGTGATCTAGAGACCCCGCCCACTGAAGCCCTCGGTGCCGCGGCGGACATTTTGTTGGAGTCTAGTGCCGGAAACCAACAAAGAGAGACAGTTCAGCGTGGGAAAAGGCGCAGAGTGCGACAACGGACTGAAAGCTGTGAGGAGCCGGAACAATACGGGACTCTGAGACACCAGATTGCCGAATTGAAGTCCTATATAAAGTTGCTTCAGCTGTCGATCAATGCACTCAAATTTCAATTAAAGTCTGTTGAGTTTCAAGTCACCGCTCTCAAATTTGAAATCTAGTCTCTCAAGTTCAAGATTAGAGAACAACTGCGTATCACCTTGGGACCTAGGAATTCAAGATCTATTTAAAGCGCCAGCATACCAAATACAGAGATGTCAGATCCTGCAGCCCCACAGTCCCCATCTGAACAGCAAGGGGGCGATGCTCCAGTGGCCCCACCAATGGGTTCTCCACCCCAAGTCAGAAGGGTGTTGCCGCCTTCACCAACACTTTCTACCTCACAAAGACGTGCTCTACCTGTGATTCCAGCAAGACCTTGATCACAGGCGGAGCAAGACCCAGCAAGTCCACCTTCCGTCTCTTCCTATGTGTTGGGAGCCCCTGTTGCTGCACCCGTCTTCTTGGGGAATCATGTGCTTCCCACCTACAATGGTGACCCTTTTACATTGAGAGACTTTAAAGAAAAATTCTACAGCCTCTTTGGATTTTATGCATTACCCCCTCATCAACTGATACAGCTGGTTCTGGGACAGCTCCAGGGACCCGCCTTGGAAGAACTTCGCACCTGGCCAGCGGCTGATAAAGCCACAGTGGGACAGATTTTTGAAGGACTTTCTCAAGTGTTTGAATCTCATTCTCCCTCGAAGGTACACCTCCGACTCTATGAACGGCGCCAGAAGCCAGGTGAGACTCTCCGAGCATAGGCAGTAGCTTTACAGAGCGCATTAGAGGTGGTACAGAAGTTGGACGGCATCACGCCCAATCAGGGCAATCGAGTACTGATGGGCCGTTTTATAGAAGGGGCACTGAACAAATGGGACAAGGCCCAACTTAGGATGCTGGCTGTGCAAAATCCCGACATGGCTTTCCCAGCTTTTAAGAGACTAGCGGTTAAAGTGATAGAATCAAGACCTCAGACAGAGGAGGCTAGTGTTCCCGCTACAGAATCTCCGGGCCCTCGCCCCGGCCACCTACCAACACATTCTTCTAGCCCTTGGACAGCTGACCTACAAGACATTAAACAGGATATTGAGCAGTTAGCCAAGGCCTTTAAAGAAATGGCGGTACGATCAAACCCTTCTAGATCTGCAACCACGCCACCTAAGAAGCCTGATCCCCGCCCTGCTGGTCCACCTAATACCACTCCTGTGGGACCACCTGGAAGTCAGAGACCTGTCTGTAGTTATTGTAACAAGAATGGACACTGGAAGAGCCAATGTTGGGCTTTAAACGGGCGTCCCCTGAGGTCGAGGACCGCACCCCAGAAGTAGCAGCTGAAGGTCCAGAATCAATCAACGACAAGAAAGGACTGTCTATGTATGTAGCTTCTTGTCCTTATGTACAGGTGATAGTTGAAGGTATCCGGTTACAAGCTCTGATAGATACGGGGTCTCACGTGTCCACTATTCCGCAGGGGTTTTTCTATAAGTATTGGGGCCCAGAAAGGTTGTGTGAACCTCAGGAAGCAGAGTTTAGAGTAATTGCGGGGAACAGGAAACCAGTACCCAGGCATGGTTACTGGGAGCCCACGGTGCAGGTGGGAAGGCATGTGTTGGAAAGGCAGGGTGTGATTGTCACTAATGTTAGGGATAAAGGAGCAGCTGATTTCATCTTAGGCATGAATATTATGAGGCACTGTTTTGATGATATTGTCTGTGCACTGCATGCATCTCTCCCTCACTTGTCACCCCAGGCCGGCGAGCTGCCCAACACAACGTCAAAACCCTCCAAGCAGAAAAGAAGTTTGTGAATCATCAAGGAGAGATCTGTCGAATAAGGATTCAAGATATACGAGCCGTTAGTCTACAGTCACAGACGGAGACGGTTATATGGTGTCATGCCCAACCCGGGGTGAAAAATCAAGATTATCAAGCGCTCCTGGAGCCCATCTTACTGGAAGATTGCCCCTTAGTGTGAGCAGCTAGACGCCTGGTAACAGTACGTAATGGGAAGGTTCCAGTGAGACTTATTAACCTCTCTCAAGTTGCGGTCCAACTACCCAAGTATACCCCGGTGGCTACCCTGCACCATTTGGATGTCAGAGATGTGATCTCGAAGTCACAAGTGGCTCAACGAGGACCTGACAAGAATCCTGCGGAACCTTGGTGGAGCCAACTGCAAATAGGAGGCAAAGATACCCCAAGGAACAGGTGGAAGGAGTCATCCAGGTAGTTAAGAGATATCAGGAAGCTTTCAGCAAGTTTCCCACAGACTTTGGCAGGACCACCATGATCAAACATAGGATTCTCACTGGGGACAATCCACCCATTAAAGAGAGACATCGCCCTGAGGCTCCTGGGATGTATCAGACCATAAAGAAAATGCTTGTGGAGATGAAAGAGGCCGATGTCATCCAGGAAAGCCAGAGTCCTTGGGCTGCACCTTTGGTCCTGGTGAAGAAAAAAGATGGGACTATCCGCTTTTGCGTGGATTACCGGAAGCTGAACAGCATAACTCATAAGGATGCCTATCCTCTCCCTCGCATCGAAGAATCCTTGACTGCGTTGGGCTCGGCCGCCTATTTTTCCACACTGGATCTGACGAGTGGCTACTGGCAGGTGCCAATGGCAGAAGAGGATAGAGAGAAGACCGCATTTGTGACCCCTATGGGTCTCTTCGAGTTCAAAAGTATGGACTGTGCAATGCACCAGCTACTTTCCAATGCCTAATGGAGCGATGCTTGGGGCATCTTAACTTCCAGAGTGTTCTGTTGTATTTAGATGACGTCATCGTCTATTCTCGGACATATCAGGAACACCTGGATCACCTGAAAGAAGTTTTCCAAGTCCTTATCCAACATGTACTCAAGGTTAAACCTTCCAAATGTCACTTGCTAAAGCCACAAGTGCACTACCTAGGACATGTCGTCAGTGCTCAAGGAGTCCTTCCTGATCCAGACAAAGTGAGTGCTGTGAAAGAGTGGCCTACACCCAGGACGGTGCGAGACGTCCGAAGCTTCCTGGGATTTGCTGGTTATTACCGACGCTTCATCCCCCATTTTGCTCAAATTGCTGGACCCTTAACCAAATTACTGAGAGGGACTGCCTGGGACAATTATAATGGGAGGCTCCCCATACAGTGGGCTTAAGAACAAGAAGATGCTTTTCGAGCCCTGAAGTACCTCCTCACGGAACCCCCCATTTTGGCGTATCCTGACTACAGCCTTCCGTTCCGTTTATACACTGACGCTAGCTTTGAAGGTCTGGGGGCGGTCTTATCTCAAGTGCAAGATGGCAAAGAGAGGGTGATTGCTTATGCCAGCCGGCATCTCCAAGGTGCTGAGAAGAATGATGCCAACTATAGCTCCTTCAAGCTGGAGCTCCTGGCCCTGGTCTGGGCCATTACTGAGAAGTTTAACCCCTTCACGACGAGCGACGTACATGTACGGCGCCGCGAAGTGTCACTTGGCGCGCGACGACGTACATGTACGTCGCAGGGTTCCGGGAGCGCCGCGTCACCGGTAGCGGTGATCGGGCCGGGATGACTGCTGTTATCTAACAGCAGGCATCCCGGCACATCGCCGAGGGGGGTCCTGAGACCCCCCCCATGACCGCGATGCGCGCAAATCGCAGGTCAATTCAGACCTGCGATCTGCGCGATTCCGGGTAATACGGGTCACTGGTGACCCGGTGACCCGGAAAATAAGAGGGATCGTAGGTGTCCGAGACACCCTCGATCCCCCTAAAGGGATAGGAGTTTGGTGGCAGGGGTGCCACCCCTCCTATCCCTGCTATTGGTCGGCCGAGCGACCGACCGATAGCAGACCGGGGGAGGGGGGGTTAAAGTTCGGTTCCCCCGCTTTGCCCACCTATCGGTGTCCGGGCAAAACGGGGGAACCGTCCAGGGAAGGTCGGCGCCGAAGGTCCCTACCTGGATCCCGGAGCGCGATCCTCCATGTGGGGATCGCCCACGTGCGGCGGCGGCGCCGGCTTCCGGGTCCTGCTAGGTGAGTTGTTGCCTAGCAACATCCGGAGGGCCACAGTTTACAGTGGTCTCTAAACCGTGGCCCTCCAGATGTTGCAAAACTACAACTCCCAGCATGCCCAGACAGCTGTTTGCTGTTTGGGCATGCTGGGACTTGTAGTTTTGCAATATTTAGAGGGGTTCAGGTTGTAGATCACTAAGTGGTCTCAAACTGTAGCCCTCCAGATGTTGCAAAACTACAACTCTCAGCATGCCCAGACAGCAATTTGCTGTCTGGGCATGCTGCAAGTTGTAGTTTTGCAACATCTGGAGGGCCACAGTTTTGAGACCACTGGACAGTGATTTACAACTTGAACCCCTCTAAATCTTGCAAAACTACAACTCCCTGCATTCAGGAACAGCATAAGGCTGTCTTGGCATGCTGGGAGTTGTACTTGCCTGCCTCCAGCCATTGCATAACTACATCTCCCAGCATGCCCTTCCGCAATCAGTACATGCTGGGAGTTGCAGTTTTGCAACAGCTGGAGGCACACTGGTTGGAAAATACTGAGTTAGGTCAGAGAACCTAACTCAAGGTTTTCCAGCCAGTGTGCCTCCAGCTGTTGCAAAACTACAACTCCCAGCATGCATGGTCTGTCAGTGCATCCTGGGAGTTGTAGTTTTGACCCCCCTCCCGTGTGAATGTACAGGCTACATTTACACTGGCGGTAGATTACAGTGAGTTCCCCGCTACAAATTTGAGCTGCGGCAAATTTTCCGCCACAGCTCAAACTCCTAGCGGGAGACTCAGTGTAATCTGCCGCCAGTGTGAATGTAACCTAAAAACACTACACTAACATAAAATAAAGAGTAAAACAGTACATATACACACGTACACTGCCCCCCCCCACCACCACCCTTCCCCAATAAAAATGAAAAACGTATTGTACGGTAGTGTTTCTAAGATGGAGCCTCCAGCTGTTGCAAAACAAAAACTCCCAGCATTTCTGGACAGCAATTGACTGTCCAAGCATGCTGGGAGTTTAGCAACAGCTGGAGGCACCCTGTTTGGGAATCACTGGCATAGAATACCCCTATGTCCACCCCTATGCAAGTCCCTAATTCAGGCCTCAAATGCGCATGGCGCTCTCACTTTGGAGCCCTGTCGTATTTCAATGCAACAGAATAGGGTCACATATGAGGTATCGCCGTACTCGGGAGAAATTGCCTAACAAATTATGGGGGGCTTTTTCTCCTTTTACCCCTTATGAAAAGGAACAGTTGGGGTCTACACCAGCATGTTAGTGTAAAAAAATAAAAAAAAATTACACTAACATGCTGGTGTTGCCCTATACTTTTCATTTTCACATGAGGTAAAAGGGAAAAACGCCCCCCAAAATTTGTAATGCAATTTCTCCCGAGTACGGAGATACCCCATATGTGGGCGCAAAGTGCTCTGGGGGCACACAACAAGGCCCAGAAGGGAGAGTGCGCCATGTACATTTGAGGTGATTTGCACAGAGGCGGCTGATTGTTACAGCAGTTCTGACAAACGCAAAAAAAAAACCACACCCACATGTGACCCCATTTTGAAAACTACACCCCTCACGGAATGTAATAAGGGGTGCAGTGAGAATTTACACCCCACAGGTGTCTGACGGATCTTTGGAACAGTGGTCCGTGAAAATGGACATATGCAAAAGTCGTGAAACACCTGTGGGGTATTAAGGCGCACTTTATTCCTTGTTATGTTCCTCAAGGGGTCTAGTTTCCAAAATGGTATGCCATGTGTTTTTTTTTTTGCTGTTCTGGCACCATAGGGGCTTCCTAAATGCGACATGCCCCCAAAAACCATTTCAGAAAAACGTACTCTCTAAAATCCCCTTGTCGCTCCTTCGCTTCTGAGCCCTCTACTGCGCCCACCGAACACTTTACATAGACATATGAGGTATGTGCTTACTCGAGAGAAATTGGGCTACAAATATAAGTATACATTTTCTCCTTTTACCCCTTGTAAAAATTCTAAAATTGGGTCTACAAGAACATGCGAGTGTAAAAAATTAAGATTTTGAATTTTCTCCTTCACTTTGTTGCTTTTCCTGTGAAACACCTAAAGGGTTAAAACATTTACTGAATGTCATTTTGAATACTTTGGGGGGTGCAGTTTTTATAATGGGGTCATTTATGGGGTATTTCTAATATGAAGACCCTTCAAATCCACTTCAAACCTGAACTGGTCCCTGAAAAATTGCGAGTTTGAAAATTCTGTGAAAAATTGGAAAATTGCTGCTGAACTTTGAAGCCCTCTGGTGTCTTCCAAAAGTAAAAACCCGTCAATTTTATGATGCAATCGTAAAGTAGACATATTGTATATGTGAATCCAAAAAAAATAATTATTTGGAATATCCATTTTCCTTATAAGCAGAGAGCTTAACAGTTAGAAAAATGCAAAATTTTTAATTTTTTCATCAAATTTTGGGATTTTTCACCAAGAAAGGATGCAAGTTACCACAAAAATTTACCACTATGTTAAAGTAGAATATGTCACGAAAAAAACTATTTCAGAATCAGAATGATAACTAAAAGCATTCCAGAGTTATTAATGTTTAAAGTGACAGTGGTCAGATTTGCAAAAAAGGGCTTCGTCCTAGAGGTGAAAATGGGCTCCGTCCTTAAGGGGTTAAGAACTATCTGGCTGCTACTCCCATCACAGTCTACACTGATAACAACCCCTTGGCCCATTTGAACACTGCTAAGTTGGGAGCTCTTGAACAGCGTTGGGCCTCTCGGTTGGCCAACTATGATTTCAACATTAAGTTACTTTCTCGCATGGCCCCGGGAGAAGCACCTCCTGCTGAAGATGTGTGGAAAGATGTGGAAATGCCTTCCTTCTACCAAAGGTTCGTGAGCCAGAGTGCTCTAACTGCCAAGGCGGGTGACGGACCTGAATCTCCCAAAGTCCCTGAAGATCTGTCAACCTGGAAGACACTTCAGGATGAAAGCCGGGTTATCGGGGACCTCCTAGACTATTGCCTCCACAAGAAAGTGCCCACTCGGGTGCGCAAGGCCCACGGGGACTTCGAACTGAAGCGGTTGTGGTGGCAGAGGAATCGCCAGTTCCTGCACAAGGGGCTGGTCTACCGAAATTCCCTGGACCCAGTTTCCAGAGACCGCATACACCAGATTGTGGTTCCCCGAAGAGATGCAGCCATGGTCCTGAATGCCTATCATGATCAATCCGGACACTTCGGGGCCCATAAGACAGAGATCACCGTCAGAAGGAGATTTTACTGGATTGGGATGCGGGGAGACATCGAGAAATGGTGTGCCGAGTGCTCCATGTGCAACGTGATAAAGAACCCCCGAAGGGACGCAAGAGCCCCTTTGCATCCCATCTGTACAGAAAGGCCAAATCAAATTTTTGCCTTGGATCATGTGAAGCTGGCCCCCCTCGATCTGGCTATTGTCATGCTCTACCCATGGTGGATCATTATTCCAAGTGGGTGGTCGTAGACCCTGTCAAGGATATTACCACCAAGACTGCTGCTCAACTCTTCTATCGACATTGGATCCAACCTCTGGGGTTTTCCTGAATCGGTCCTCACGGATCGAGGAACCGCCTTTGAAGCCCAGTTGTTCCAGGAACTTAGCCGGTTGCATGATTGCAAGAAGCTCTGGATGACGGCCTACCACCCCCAAGGGAATGGGCTCTGCGACAGGATCAATCAACTGTTCATCCAAATGCTTAGAGCTGCCTCTGTTTCAAAGTACTAAGAGTGGCATCAGCTGTTGCCTGAACTCCTAGAAATTTACAACAACACTGTCCACTGCTCTACGGGGTACATGCCTTTTTTCCTGATGATGGGCCGACACGGCCAATTGCCAAAGGATCGAACCTTCGGGCTACAGGCACCTTTCAACAATTCTCCTCAGGTTTCCCAAGGTTGGGTGTCAGAGCATCAACGAAGAATTGAGGAAGCCAAGGACATTGTTGAAAAGAAAATGGGTGAAGTTCATGAACGCCAGCAGAAAGATTATAATCGACATGCTTCGGCTCAGCCCTTACAGCTTGGAGATAATGTGTGGCTCAGAAAATTTCCTAGAACCCATAAATTGGACTCCTTGTGGGAAACGGAGCCATACACCATTACTGCAGTCCCTTATCCTGAAACAGACGTGTATGAGCAACAGAAAGACGGGTTCGAGCTACAGGTGGTCCACAGGAATAGGATAAAAATGTGCCTGAAAAAAGATGTGCTTGGCCCATCTCCTCCTACTCCTTCTGCTCATCCTGCTACTTCTACTCCACCTCCAAGAAGGCCAGTGAGAGAATATGTGCCGGGAGAAGGAATTCATCCCACTATGGACGTTCCTTTGTTCCCATCTCAGCAGCCTACCATGTATTGGGGTATACCATGTATTGGGGTATTGGGGCCACTGGTTGCTCCACCCAAACAGTTGTCGGTAGCCGTTTCGCCTAATCAGTTGCCAGTAGTTGTTGCTCCCTGTCAACCACCATTGGTTGCTACACCCAGCATCAGTCCTGCTCCAGTGACTGCTTCAGGTATTGATGTCACTACTCCACTAGTCTTCAGAGAACCCCCCAGTCCAACCGAAGATATTGCTTCTGTTTCCAGCCCTCCAGCTGGTACCTTGGGGACTGAAGTTCTTGAAGAATCCCCAAGTAAAGGAATTCCTGATGACTTGGAGGTGGTGTTGCAGTGGTCTCAAAGGGCTACACAGGGCAAACTACCCGCACGGTACCAGGACTCATATTTAGTACCTGCACACATAGTAACTTTGATAACCCACTACAATGCTCCGCCTATCACTTTCCAGTACTCTAGATTACTCACTTAAATGTACTACCTCAAGTTTCTCTAGTACATACACCAAAATAAATATCTCACTTAAGAAAACACTTAGGAATTGTAGCCTATTGTAAAAGCAATTCCTGCCACTGTTAGGTACACTTCTTCTTCTCCTTCTTTGCGTGTGTGAGATGCTCTGCCTGGCCAGTAGGTGCTCTTGCGAATATAGAATTAAACACGTATTTCTAAGAATAACCTAGTTGGGTTGTTTTGAAAGTGCTCTAGGGGTATGTAGCATGTAGCCGATAGACCCTAGCAGCCATCCTTACTGTGACCTAGCTTCCAGCTAGCCAGTATAACTTTTGTTTACTAACAGGTAACTTATTGTTGGCGAATAAAATGTGTGAGATAATAAAAATGTTTAGTCAGCTTGAAACTAAAAGTATAGAGAGCTGTTCTAATGTTCAGTTTAGCCTCATAAAAATGTGTAGAGAGCTAATAAAATGTCTTAGGAGCTAGCAACTACATGCCAGTTAGCTGCCTAATTGTCTAGTAAGCTTTAAAGTGTATAATACGTTTAATAAAATGTCTATGAAGCTAGAAACTAAAAGGTTAGATAGCTTCCTTAAATGTCTAGATAGCACCAATGTCTAGATAGATTTCTATTGTCTAGTCCAGATACTAGTGAGAGTATCAAAGAATGTTAATGTGTTCCATTTTTACTTAGAATGTATAGCAAATGTATAGATGATCCTGTTCTAGTCCTAGACCCTCTGTCTTAGGGGACAGGCTCCGAGGTCGACTTATCTTAAGTAAGGGGGTTTGTGGTGTCCCGGTACCGCATCCTATCCGGTGCCTGTGTATATAGGTCCCCATAGCCAGAGTCCCTAGGATGTCGGCTCCTTTTTGTCTGGTCTGCCCCTTGTCACCTCTCATCTAGATAGTCATTAAACTAATAGTTTATTCAGGATTTATGTAAATATAATAGTACTAATGTATATAACTAGTTAATTACCTGTCCGGAGCGTAGCAGGACCTGTGGGTCACGAGATCAGGTAAACTCTATGGTTTTTTGCTTAAGGACCTTTGGAGGTCCCTGTGACGTATTAAACCCACCATGCTTTGTGACGGTGAGTGACAGATATTCGGACCAATCAAAACAATCCCGTCCCTGCCCATATAAGGGAGCGGCGGCCATGATTCTCGCTCTTGTTCCTGTGCAGCCAAGCAGTAAGCATCTCTCTTGTTCCCGGACTGTCAAACGAGCAGGATCTGCGCAGCTATCTTCCGCAGTGAGTTAGGCCTGAGCCTTGCGGCAACGGCTGATCAATTCAGAATCGTGAGTGGAACAATCCCTAAGCACTCTGCAAGATCACCAGACCTTATCTATCCCCTAAATTCGGACGGATCTTCTCAAATTACCCTAAATTCAGAGACTTGTATTAATATTCAAGGTCCGCAACAACTATCAGTCACTAAACTATATATAGACTGTTTGCATGAGACTGTTATTGTGCATTGGATGGATTGCAAGCCTTTCAGTAAAGTTTATCCAAGTTCAAGTTCAAGTACCTTGTGGACCTTCAGTCATTTTGTGCATGCACCTATCGTTACTGGGAAGGGCGGCGATAGGCCGGAGAATTACCTTAGCATACTAGCCCTCAGCCTGGCGTCACAAACTATAGGGTTAACCTTAACCCCTCATCCACCTAAACAACACCCCAGCTACCATACACCCCCCAAGGGCTACCACACATCCCAGTGGCGAGAAAGGTAAACTAATGAGCGAATGTTAGAGTGGGAGTTGATAGCTCCCGCTCCACCATGCTAGAAATCGGGGGCAGAAATCTCGGGGGGGGGGGGGGGGGGGGGCAATTGCCCCCTTGCCCCCCCCCCCCCGGATCAGAAATCTTATCCCCTATTCTTTGGATAGGGGATAAAATGTCTAGGGGCAGAGTACCCCTTTAACCTCTTGAGGACTGGCCCATTTTTCATTTTTGCCTTTTTGTTTTTTCCTCCTTGCCTTCTAAGAATGAGAACGCTTTTTTCCACCTATAGACCCATATGAGGGCTTGTTTTTTGTGCCACCAATTTTACTTTGGAATGACATCAATTATTTCATCACACAATCTATGGTGAAACAAGAAAAAAATTTTGTGGAGCATAATTAAAAAAACTAAATGCCATTTTGTAACTTTTAAAATGACACGGTATCTTTATTCCGTAGGTCCATACGATTAAAATGATACCCAACTAATGTAGGAATATAGGTTAAGGTCAAAATGGGCAGAGCCCTTAAAGGGGTACTCTACCCCTAGACATCTTTCTTATTCCTATCCTTTGGATAGGGGATAAGATGTCTGATCGCGGGGGTCCTTCCGCTGGGGACCCCCGCAATATAGCATGAAGCACCCACCTGTATCTGCTTCCGGCAGCGCTGGAGGTTCTGGCTCCCGACCACGGGAACGGAAGTTCGTGATGTCATGACTCCGCCCCGTGTGACGTCACATCCCGCCCCCTCAATGCAAGTCTATGGGAGGGAGTGTGACAGCCTAATTTATATAGGTTTTGTTTTATTTTACTACTACAAAATCCTAACTACAAGCACCAAAATTATTATGTTTTTGTCATTTTCTGATCCCTATAACTTTTTTATTTTTCCACATACAGGGCGGTATGAGGGCTCATTTTTATGCACCATGGTCTGTAGTTTTTATCAGTACCATTTTTGTTCTGATGGGATTTTTTTTTTTTTTTAAATAGAGGGATTTTAAACACACTAATTTGATTAAAATGTTTGAGATTTTTTTTTAAGCGTTACAATAATTGAAAAGTATGTAATCATGGGTATCATTTTAATCATATAGACCCACAGAATAAAGAAAATATGTCATTTTTACTGTAATTTATAGAGGATGAAAATAAAACCTTCCAAAATTAGCAAAATTGCGGTTTTATTTTCAATTTCCCCCCTTAAATAGTATTGGTAACTGGTTGTGCAAAAAACAAGCCCTCGTACTCGTCTGTGGATGAAAATCTAAAAGAGTTATGATTTTTAGAAGGTGAGGAGGAAAAAACAAAAATGCAAAAATAAAATTGGCTGCATCCTTGTAGTGGGGGGAAGAGTTGCCCCAGAACAGTTTCTGCTGAGCCACAGTGTGGTTGAGGTGCGCTGTGTGTAGAAGCCTCAAGTGAAGGCCCAGATCAAATTTATTCAATCCGGTCATTCTGCAAGGATCACCCACATGGAGGAAGTCCATGCCCTGGCGGAGAAAGCTACAAGACCTTGACAGAACCCTAGCTACCAGGATCAATCTACCCGCCTTTCAATTCAGTATCAATTTATTGGGTGAAATCACCACAAGTCCCAGCAAGGCAACAGGGCTCCCGAGGGGTTACACTGCATCCTCTCATTCAGTGTAATACCATCTGCACCCTGCTCAGTAAAGACCGTTATCCTTAACCTGATGTCTGTGTGTTCCTTTACTCCCTGTGTCTGGCCCAGGAGAAGCTGTCTCCGACCTCGGACCGTGTATAGGCTAACGGTGCCCTGGCGTCACAAAGTGATCAGGTATTTCCCTAGCACCCCCATGGCTACCACATTATTACCCTGGTCAGCCCTGTCTGTGAGATAGATGTAGGGGCCGCCACCTCACCATAAACTGCACTTCGGCTAAGTGCTCACTATGTGGACAGTTTAGCAATGTAAAGGATGACTGTACAGGACCAGTCATCTGTAACCTGTGCTCAGGACCAGGGCATACATTTAGAGGGTGTCCGCATGCAGAGCATAATAAACGTAATGAGACCCTCACAGAGGCCATGGAGGAAGGACATCACCACATGTATGAATACAGCCCCAAAACTGCCCATCCCCCTGCAGATATCCATCAAAGTACCAGTGACCCTGCTGCAGAGCCAGAGCGAATATCTACTGTACTACAAGTACCAGCGGTCAGTGCAGATCCTAATGTAACATCTCTGGATGCTGTGGGAAAAGAATGACCAGCAGATGTAGAGCCCAAAGTACCACTTATGAATAATGAACTACAAATACCAGCAACCAAGTACAATCAACTGGTGCCAGAAAGTTAAACAGATTTGTAAATTACTTCTATTTAAAAATCTCAATCCTTACAGTACTTATCAGCTGCTGTATACTACAGAGGAAATTATTTTCTTTTTAAATGTCCTTTCTGTCTGACCACAGTGCTCTCTGCTGACACTTCTGTCCATGTCAGGAACTGTCCAGAGGTTTGCTATGGGGATTTGCTCCTACTCACAGAGAGCACTGTGGTCAGACTGAAAACTAAACATTTCCTTTGCAGTATGCAACAGATGATAAGTACTAGAAGAATTAAGATTTTTAAATAGTAGTAATTTACAAATCTGTTAAACTTTCTGGCAACAGTTGATTTAAAAATTTAATATGTTATTTATAAATGTGGTAGCCTGGGGTTGTAGGGTATATGGGGTGTAGCTGTGCGGTAACTGAAGGGTGCTTGTTTAACCCTTATCACTCGTGACGCCAGGGTGAGGGCTTCACTGTATATGCTTGTCCTATCGCCACCTGTCCCAAGAACGATAGGGAGGTATAATAAATGATTGTCCACAACCGGAGGTTTTCATAAAACTGTCGGAACTTTTACTGCAGCTTTTATGCAACATTAAACAGGAACAGTCTTTGTACAAGAGTCTATTAAGATCCTGATAGTTGGTTGGGACCTCGTGAGTTTTGAGCTTAGAAAAAGGAATAAGTGCTGTTCCTCTGGATTTAGGGGATTGAGTTTAGGTCCAGCAGTCACACTAGCTTTAGCGGGGATTGATATTGTAAATCACGATTAGATTCAGGCTGAGGCTGGCAGGCTTCAGGCCTAAGCTTGTCTTTGTAAGTTGCACGGATCACTTCTCTCTCTCCACTAGTCCGGAACCCAAGAGAGCGAGGATTGGCTGGCAGCTCCCTTATATGGGCAGGGGCTGGCCTTGAGCTCATTGGTCCATACCATCTGTCATTCACTTTACAAGGAATTATGGTCTAACCATGTGACCACACATGAGACCTAGGAAGGTCCTTCAACACACCTTACTAGAATTAACATGAGTCATGTGACCTAAGGTCCTGCGACACTATATAGATAATGAAACATACAATTATTTATACATGTAGACATCATAGAACTGAATAAGGAAGAGGCGACTAGGGGCTATCCTACTAGGAGGAGGCTACTGGAACGAAGGAACTCTGACTTTGGGGACCACCACACAAGGTAAGGTACACCATACGGTACCGGGACACCACACATGGCAACCAATCAGATCGCTTCTTTCACTTTTCAGAGGCCTTTTTAAAAATGAAAAAACTATCTGATTGGTTGCTATGGGCAACAAGTCCACTTTTTCTCTTCACAGGTTTTGATAAATCTCCCCACAGTGTTTTTGGCAAAAAATACCACAAAGATGGCATCTTGGGAGAATTGAATGAGGGGGCAGTTTTTTTGTGGTGTTTTTTATTTTATTTTTTTGCCCCCCAAAAAATAAAAAAATGGTGTCTTTTCCTAGGCTTAGGCTGGGATTTAACACAATTTTTGTATGAAGCTTTTCAAAGCCCACATTGCTTTATCTTTGGGGGTTCCCCCCTCCCCTCCCCCTTCTGACAGATGCCTGCAAAACTACAACTACCAGCATGCCCTGGGAATTTTAGGACAGCTCAGGGCATGCTGGGAGTTGTAGTTTTGTGTCTGATCTTGAACTGGCAGCAGGAGCCACGACCAATTAAATCAATGGCTGCCGGGACGTCTGACGAGTGACATCCTACGCTGCAGTCCGTAACGTGAGGGACGTCACTTGTCAGACATCCTGGCGACCAGCGCTGCTTATTGAGTCTGCCGGAGCCGCACTGATCTATGTAAGAAACCTATGGGCCCAGGCTGTTGGGGCCACCAAATTATATTACATATACAGAATGCCTGGTTAGGAGAAACAAATATTTCACACCCATAGGGAGCAGCGCCATTTTAATAAAAAATTCCCCCAAATCAGAATATATTAGAAAGCTTTTTTGATTTTCAGCCAATCAGAGAGCAGCACTGCTCAAATAGAACTCCCAGGAGGTAACAGCGTGTCACACATGTGATGTCATAACCATTGTCCACCAGAGAGCAGCACTGAGCAGATATAACACTGCTCCTGCTCATTCTCCATCAGTGAGGGGCCGGTGCTGGACACTGTAGGGACGCGGGAATGTGAAGTCAAAAACATGACTGTGACTGGTAAGTATCACATTGTTGTGTCCAAAAGGTTTTAGTGCAGTTCCATGTGCATTTCTATAATAAACATGTAAATAATCTCTCTTTTGTTTTCCTATCTTAGATGCATTATTTCCAGCATGTGGAGTAGCATTTCCGGACTTAAAGCGCGAAGTTGGATGATGGCCTAGATTTCCGGACCTACAGCAAGATGTTGGATGAAGGCCTAGATTTCCGGACCTACAGCAAGAAGTTGGATGAAGGCACAGCCCCTCGAATCACGAACATACACAGACACATTGGCCCAAATTCTAGAGGTAACCTCCTTTAGTATGCCCAGAGGAAGGGCAATACAGTAGCCATGGATTCCCTACAGGTTTCCTCCCCTCTGAAGGTTTTTCCTGTCCTGAGTTAGTTACTGTACGCTCTTTGTGAGTGATGGAGGTTACAAAAAATCCCTACACAAACACTTTTATAAATAATAAAGTTTCCCTTTTTTTAAACTGTTCTTTAACTTGTTCGACTCATTTATTTTATTTCTGTGTGTGAAAAATTGTGTTAGCAATGAGGTTTTTTTGAAGTGTCCAAAGCTGCTGTTCTGTGTGATCTGCACAATGCGGTGCGGAGAGAGGCAACTGATGCTGGTAACCGTAGGACACCCAGCAAGGTCTGTGCACAAGCATTTTGTAAAGGATACGGTTGTAAAGGATGAACTTTAGAATACGTGCACTGGCCCTTAAAGTGGTACTTTGTCCCTAGACATCTTATCCTCTAGCTAAAGGACAGGGGATAAAATGTCTGATCGTGGAGGTCCTGCTGCTGGGACCCCAGCGATTTCCAGGCAGCACCTGTCGTTTTAAACAGTGGGGAGAGTTATCAAAACCTGTCCAGAAGAAAAGTTGCTGAGTTGCCCATAGCAACCAATCAGATTCCTTCCTTCATTTTTAAAGAGGCCTGTGAAAAATTAAAGAAGCAATCTGATTGGTTGCTATGGGCAACTCATCAACTTTTCCTCTGGACAGGTTTTGATGAATCTGCCCCAGTATGTTTAGATCGGTGAGTTCACATGGCAGGAGTCTATGGGAGGTGGTGTGATGTCACAAGGGGGCGAGGTGTGACATCAGGACCCCACTGAGAGAACCCAGCGTTCTGAACATATTGTTTAGAATGACGGGTGCTGCACGGAGATCGCGGAGGGTCCCAGCGACGGGACTCATGTGATCAGACAGGACTCATGTGATGAGTACCCCTTTAACCCCTTAAGGACCAAGGACGTATCAGTACGTCCTGGGTCTTTTCCCTTTCTATGACTCGGGGCCACAGCATGGCCCTGCGTCATAGCGGGTCGGGCCCGTCCTCTAACAGCGGCCGGGACCCCTGACTAATAGTGCGTGGCACTGATTGCTGTGCCTTGCACTATTAACCCTTTTGAAGTGGTGTCCAAAGTTGAACTCTGCGTCTAAAGTGAAAGTAAAACGTTGCTGGGTAGCTCAGGGGGATGTTTGGGACCGCTGCAGTTAAATCGCGGCATCCTGAACAGCTGTGGGACACGAGGAGGGTCCCCTTACCTGCCTCCTGGTGTCCGATCGCCGAATGACTGCTCAGTGCCTGAGATCCAGGCATGAGCAGTCAAGCGGCAGAATCATTGATCAATGGTTTCCTATGAGAAACCATTGATCAATGTAAAAGATCAGTGTGTGCAGTGTTATAGCCCCCTATGGGAGCTATAACATTGCTAAAAAAAAGTGAATAAAGATCATTTAACCCCTTCCCTATTAAAAGTTTGAATCACCCCCCCTTTTCCCATTAAAAAAAGTGTAAATAAAAAGAAAAATAAACATATGTGGTATCGCTCCGTGTGGAAATGTCCAAATTATGAAAAGATATCATTAATTAAACCGCACAGTCAATGGCGTACGCGCAAAAAAAGTCCAAAATAGTGTATTTTGGTTACTTTTTATATAATGAAAAAATTAATAAAATGCGATCAAAAAGTCCGATCAATACAAAAATGGTACCGCTAAAAACTTCCGATCACGGCGCAAAAAATGTGCCCTCATACTGCCCCATATATGCAAAAAAATTAAAAAGGGGTCAGAAGATGACAATTTTAAATTACATTTTTCTGCATGTAGTTATGTTTTTTTCCAGAAGTACAACAAAGACAAACCTATATAAGTAGGGTCTCATTTTAATCTTATTGACCTATAGAATAAAGATAAGTTGTCATTTTTACTGAAAAATGTACTGTGTAGAAACGTAAGCCCCCAAAATTAACAAAATGGTGTTTTTTCTTCAATTTTGTCGCAAAAATATTTTTCCCCTTTTGTCGTAGATTTTGGGGTAAAATGACTGATGTCATTACAAAGTAGATTTGGTGTCGCAAAAAATAAGCCACATGTGGATTTTTAGGTGCAAAATTGAAAGGGTTATGATTTTTTAAAGGTAAGGAGGAAAAAATTTAAGTGGAAAAACCCCTGGTCCTTAAGGGGTTATTAAGGATTTGGGAAGGGAGTGTAGGCAGGCCTTGATAGAGGATAAGATTTCTAGAGGCAGAATACCCCTTTAAGGATTTAGGAAGGGAGTATAGGCATGCCTTACAAGCAGGTAGAAAAAGAGCAGCTGGGAGAAATGGCAGGATGCAGAGCAAAGTTTGGCTGGGACAGATTTTGGGTGTGTTCTGGCCGATTGACGGAGAACTATGGCAAAAATGTACTTATCCCCTATCCATGGGATAGGGAATAGATAGCTGATCCCAGGGGTCTTACCGCTGGGGGCCCCCTGCGATCTCTGGGATGACACCCAGTGCTCCGTTAGAAGTGTGTGCTGCAGACGGCACTCGCTCCATTATTTTCCATCGGAATGCCAAAAAGCTAGAATACAGCACTTGGGCATCATTGGCACTCACATAGAAATGAATGGAGCACGTGTCGTCTACCTGGGAGATATGGCAAACCTTCTTGCGAGTATGATAAAGATTGGAGCCTATGCTTCCTAACCAGACAGATTGGTATCCCTAAAGTTTATTTGACTCTGTCAAAGTGCTGCTCTTGCCTAAGTGTATAATCTGGTGTGTGGTATTTTCAGAAACGTAGCTGGAAAATACAAGGTCCCGATGCAAAAAAACTTCCCTGGAACCCGTCACTTTCACCCCCCTTCCTCCGTGGCCACCACAGATGCCCCCCAGTCTAATGTCTCTTACAGATTTTTATGCCCAGAAATGGTTGGGTATTCACTTTGTCAGTAGATTCTCATCCTAAATATGAAGACAATCAGGGAGCTTTATCCCGAGCCGGGCCGTAGCACCCATAAGGCTGGTGGCATTGTGTTTGGAGGAGGCTGGAGGCATTTGAGTGAAGCTGGAAAATTGTGCGTTGTGGGAAGGCTGGTGGCATTGTGTTTGGAGGAGGCTGGAGGAATTTGTGGGGGTAAAGGGGTGAATAATGCTGGAAAAGTGAAGAGCCTAATATGTTTGTGTTGTAGGTTCTACCCTGAAGAGTTTTGGCTGGAAGAGATCATCATGATGTCCTGGGCCAGATGGAGAAGAAAAGAAAAAGAGAATGACTCTGATCAGTGAATGTCATTCGTGAGGAACAGAACAAAAAATAATTCAGTAGGGGTGGCCTGCAAAAAAAAAAAAAATTCTGAGGGGTGCCCTGAGCCCAAATGGAGGTTGTGGCACAATCTTCTGTTCTTGCCTCGGGTGGAAAAGGAGCTAGCTACAGCTCAGGATTTATCAAAACCTGTGAAAAGGAAAAGTTGACCAGTTTCCCATAGCAACCAATCAAATCACTTCTTTTATTTTTCAGAGGTCTTGTTAAGAATGAAAGAAGCAATCTAATTGGTTGCTATGGGCAACTGGGCAACTTTCCCCTACACAGGTTTTGATAAATCTCAATAATTAATACAACAATGTCATACACTTAGGGTTGCCACCAGGCCGGTATTTTACAGGCACAGTCGGTATTATAGACACCCTGCCGGTATGTGTGTGTGTATATATATAAATATATATATATATGAACCAGCAATGCAATGGCCAATATTTATCTAAGCCCCCTGTGCTGTGATCTGCAGAGATGGAGAGGAAAACTAATCCCGCCCCTCCCTCTTCCCGTTGAGCTCTGATTGGTGGAGACTTCTCCCTCACACACACAGGCCTGTCATCCACCTTCACGGAGCTCAGCACAGAGGGAGAGGATTAACCCCTTCCTGGCTGCCCTGTTCCCACACTAAATGACCGCAGCCCCTCTAAGTACTTACACTGTGACTGATAAGGAGGGGGAGGGGGATGGCAGAGCAGTAGACTGATGAGAACATTAAAGGAGTAGTCCAGTGGTGATTCAGTGGTGAGCAACTTATCCCCTATCCTAAGGATAGGGGATAAGTTGCAGATCGCGGGGGGTCCGACCCCTGGGGCCCCCCGCGATCTCCTGTATGGAGCCCCGACAGCCCGCTGGAAGGGGGCGTGTCGACCTCCGCACGAGGCGGCGGCCGACACGCCCCCTCAATACAACTCTATGGCAGAGCCGAAGCGCTGCCTTCGGCAATCTCCGCTCTGCCATAGAGATGTATTGAGGGGCGTGTCGGCTGCCGCCTCGTGCGGGGGTCGACACCCGCTATCTCGGCGGAGAGCCGGGGCCCCGTACAGAGAGATCGCAGGGGGCCCCAGCGGTCGGACCCCCCGCGATCTCAAACTTATCCCCTATCCTTAGGATAGGGGATAAGTTTTTCACCACTGGACTACCCCTTTAAGGATGAGGTTTGTTTTATTTTTTTAAGTTTCATTTTGTATTCAGGATCTTCTACAACTACAGGACTTAACTCCCATTGTGGTCTGTCTGTTCATCCTGTGCCTCCTCCATCCTTGAGCCTTACGGGGCACAGACAGACAACACTGGGAATTGTAGTCAGTGGCGTTGCTAGGGTTGGTGTCACCCGGTGCGGTAGAAAATACTGTCACCCCCATACCTCCCCCCCCCCCCCCTCAGTAAGTTTTTAGCCTGTTGTGACAGACACCATTGTTGTAGCACATTGTGAGAAATTCCAGTATAATAATCAGATATACCAGTTGCCACAGAATGGGAAAGTATTAAAGAAGTTTTCACCATTTAAATATACAGCTCCCAGAATTATTTAAAGGGGTACTCCACTGGAAAACATTTACTTTTATATCAACTGGTGCCAGAAAGTTAAACAGATTTTTAAATTACTTCTATTTAAAATCTTAATACTTACAGTACTTATAAGCTGGTGTATGCTCCACAGGAAGTTGTGTAGTTCTTTCCAGTCTGATATTTGCTGACACCTCTGTCCATGTCAGGAACTGTCCAGAGCAGGATAGGTTTGCTATGGGGATTTGCTCCTACTATGGACAGTTCTTGACATGGACAGAGGTGTCAGCACAGAGCACTGTGGTCAGACAGAAAATAAATTACAAAAGAAAAGAACTTCCTGTGAATCACTTATACAGCAGCTAAAATGTACTGGAAGTACTGGAACTGGTTTTAAGAGGGGATTGAAGGATGCAAGGATCCTGATAAATTTGTATTTATATACAGATCTTTTTATTCCCTGTATGACATATCATAAGTTCTCCTTTCTAGTAACCGCAAGGCATAAGTTACTCCAATCCACATAAGGGTACAGACCTTAGGTCACGTACTGTCAGGACTGGTATGCAGTGAGGACACTGGAGGTGGATCCTCTGTGTCAGTGAGGTGATGGCGTGGGCCGTACTAGGGGAACGGAATCTAAGGGGTTACTGGTTTTCACCAGAGCCCGCCGCAAAGGGGGATGGACTTCCAGCGGCAGGTAACCCCCAGGTCGTTCCACCCGATAGCGACTCAACCCCACTGGCAGCTGAGACAGGCGCGGTACACAGGGACAAGGCAAGAGCAAGGTCGGACGTAGCAGAAGGTCAGGGCAGGCAGCAATGGATCGTAGTCAGGGGCAACGGAAAGGGTCTGGATACACAAGCTTGGGATACACAAAACGCTTTCTCAGGGCACTAAGCCAACAAGATCCGGCAGAGACAGGAAGGGGAAGTGGGTTTTTATATGAATGGGAGTGATTGACACTGATTGGGCCAGGCACCAATTAGTGGTGCACTGGCCCTTTAAATCTCAGAGTGCCGGCGCGCGGGCACCCTAGAGAGCGGGGTCGCGCGCGCCGGGACGTGACAGCTGTGGAACGGGATAGGTGAGTGGATTGTGATTCGACCCGCGGGCGGGCGCGTCCCGCTACGCGTGTCCCATCCCCGCCGGCAGTGACAGTGCAGCGCTCCCGGTCAGCGGGGCGTTGCAGACAGGAGAACACCGCGAGTGCTCCAGGGAGGAGCAGGGACCCGGAGCGCTCGGCGTAACACGTACATCCTGTTATTCTGCTTCGCTTGACTGCTGACGTGTAACTATTGTACAATTTTGTCATTTCCTCATGAAATATAACTAAGAATTGGTAAAAGTAAAGCAGAGTGTTCTTAGACGGTATCCTGTGTGCATGTATTCTTTCCACACCCGATAAGACGCTCTCCTGGCGCCAGTACAAGCCTTAAGCCAAATTGGACCTGGTACCAGGGGTACTGAGTAGACAGAGAACCTTTCAGTAACAATCACATGAAATATCACATTATCACAAGGAGACTGTCTGACAGGACAGCAGGGGTACGGGGTAACATATCCCTTACTGGGCCACCACATCAGTTTTTATATATATATATATATATATATATATATATATATATATATATATATATAAAATACCGGCAAGGTGTCTAAAATACCGGCTGTGCCTGTAAAATACTGGCCAGGTGGCAACACTAAGTGTGTGACATGGTTGTAATAATTATTGGGGAGATTTATCAAAACCTGTAAAGAGGAAAAGCTGACCAGTTGCCCATAGCAACCAATCAGATTGCTTCTTTTATTCTTAACAAGACCTCTGAAAAATAAAAGAAGCAATCTGATTGGTTGCTATGGGCAACTGGACAACTTTTCCTCTTCACAGGCTTTGATGAATCCAGAGCTGTATCTAGCTCCTTTTGTGCCCGAGGCAAGAACAGAAGATTGCACCACCACCTCCATTTGGGCTCAGGCAACCCCTCAGAAATGTTTTTGCGGGCCACCCCTACTGAATTATTTATTGTTATGTTTCTCACAAATGACATATTCACTAATCATTTTTCATAGGCCACTTTAAAAATGAAGGAAGGAATCTGTTGCTATGGGCAACTCAGCAATCTTTCCTCTGGACGGGTTTTGATAAATCTCCCCCACTGTTTAGAACAACAGGTGCTACATGGAGATCGCTGGGGTCCCAGCAGCAGGACCTCCACAGTCAGACATTTTATCCTCTGTCCTTTAGATAGGAGATAAGATGTCTAGGGACAAAGTACCAATTTAAGGGCCAGTGCACGTAGCCAAAAGTTGATCCTTTGTAACCGTATAACCCCTAGCAAGTTCACTGCATGAGACCCGTTCATCAAAAAAAGGCTTGTGCACGGACCTTGCTGGGTGTCCTATGGTTGCCTTGGCAACTGCACCACCCAACACCAGTTGCCTCTCTCGGCTCCGCATTGTGCAGATCGAGCAGCTTTAGACACTTAAAAAAAAGAAAGAAAAAAACTCATGTAATTTACATTTTACTAACACTGTTTTTCACATACAGAAATAAAATAAATGAGTCGAACAAGTTAAAGAATAGTTTAAAAAAAAGGGGAACTTTATTTATTATTTATTAAAGTGTTTGTGTAGGGATTTTTTGTAACCTCCATCACTCACAAAGAGCGTACAGTAACTAACTCAGGACAGGAAAAACCTCCAGAGGGGAGGAAACCTGTAGGGAATCCATGGCTACTGTATTGCCCTTCCTCTGGGCATACTAAAGGAGGTTACCTCTAGAATTTGGGCCAATGTGTCTGTGTATGTTCGTGATTCGAGGGGCTGTGCCATCATCCAACTTCTTGCTGTAGGTCCGGAAATCTAGGCCTTCATCCAACTTCTTGCTGTAGGTCCGGAAATCTAGGCCATCATCCAACTTCTTGCTTTAAGTCCGGAAATGCTACTCCACATGCTGGAAATAATGCATCTAAGATAGGAAAACAAAAGAGAGATTATTTACATGTTTATTATAGAAATGCACATGGAACTGCACTAAAACCTTTTGGACACAACAATGTGGTACTTACCAGTCACAGTCATGTTTTTGACTTCACATTCCCGCGTCCCTACAGTGTCCAGCACCGGCCCCTCACTGATGGAGAATGAGCAGGAGCAGTGTTATATCTGCTCAGTGCTGCTCTCTGGTGGACAATGGTTATGACATCACATGTGTGACACGCTGTTACCTCCTGGGAGTTCTATTTGAGCAGTGCTGCTCTCTGATTGGCTGAAAATCAAAAAAGCTTTCTAATATGTTCTGTATGACTGTTATCTAAGTTATTTTGGGCAATTTTTTATTAAAATGGCGCTGCTCCCTATGGGTGCGTTATATTTGTTTCTCCTAACCAGACATTCTGTATATGTAATATAATTTGGTGGCCCCAACAGCCTGGGCCCATAGGTTTCTTACATAGATCAGTGTGGCTCCGGCAGGCTCAATAAGCAGCGCTGGTTGCCAGGATGTCTGACAAGTGACGTCCCTGACGTTGCGGTCTGGAGCAAAGGATGTCACTCGTCAGACGTCCCGGCAGCCATTGATTTAAAGTGGTCGTGGCTCCTGCTGCCAGTTCAAGATCAGACACCATGGCCTTAGATTGACGTACTGCACCACTGATCCACTGTGGCTGTCCACCTGTTGCAAAACTACAACTCACAGCATGCCTTCGGCTGTCAGGGCATGCTGGGAGTTGTAGTTTTGCAACACCTGGACAGACATCTGTCAGAAGGGGGGGGGGGCGTGCCAAAGATAAAGCAATGTGGGCTCTGTATAACGCCACACATTAATGGTGTTTAATCCCAGCCTAAGCCTAGGAACAGAAACAATTTTTGTTTGAGTTTTTTTTGGGCAAGAAAAAAAAAACACCACAAAATCTGCCCCCCCCCCCCCCTCATTTCTTTTCTTCCAAGATGCCATCTTTGTGGACTTTTTACCAAAAACACTGGGGGAGATTTATCAGAACCTGTGCAGAGGAAAAGTGGTTGCCCATAGCAACCAATCAGATTGCTTCTTTCATTCAAGAAGCGATCTGATTGGTTGCTATGGGCAACTGGTCAATTTTCCTCTGCACAGGTTTTCATACATCTCCCCCAATGTGTATTATTATTATTATTATAGGCAGTTTTTTGGGGGGCTTTTTTTCTCTCGGCATTCCACAGATTTGATACCCTAAAAACGCCCTAAAAGGATGAAAACACCATTAGTGTCTGGTGTTTCATGTTACCCTATTGATTCCAACCTAACATGTGCCCACAACGAGCATGGTGTTTTTTTATGAGAAACACGCCAAGTGTAATCCCAGCCTAAATGATTGTTTTCACAACAGCTTGGAACAGGCTGCAGGCTGTGCTATATATTTGCATTGCTGCGGCGTACAGCACGTGCCGCATTTATTTGGCGGCTTTCTGATGGCAAATATGGCTTTTTGCGCTGGCGAATGCAGCGGGCACTTACTGGGCGTGGTTTCCTAGGTGCACAGTTTACGCACTGATTTATGACTTACAACTTTTGCGGAACAACCACTCCGGCCATGACCAGACTGACCGAGCTAATGACCAAGATGCCGCAGTGAATGGCTTTCTTTCTGTGACACCCGTCATGCCCATTGAAAGCAACGGGCGCTTTGTTTGCCTGTGTCCTACAGAAGGTGCCGGTCACTGACAGAATGCAATGGGATGCCTGCTAGGGTTTTCACCTTTATTGCAAAAAAAAAACAAAAACAAAAACAGCCATGCTAATTTGCATAATTAATTATAAATGCGTGAGATCACAGGAAGTGATAGAAGAGATACAATTCATGTGAAGGGGAATGAAATGGCACAGGGGGGATAAAAGGGGCGATTGAGATGGCACAGGGACCCTGCCTGTTCAGCAGCTCCAGCCGCGGCCACCAGAGCTGGTGCAAGGATTTTTGCCACCCTAGGCAAAACCTCATTTTGCCCCGCCCTTTAGTCTCACCCCTTTGCACCGCTCACCTGTTCAACCCCTTAAGGACGGACCCATTTTTTATCTTAATGACCAGGCTCTTTTTTAAAATTTGACATGTGTCCCTTTAAATGGTAATAACTTTAGAATGCTTTTTCTGAGCGGAATGATTGTGACTTTTTTCGTGACATATTGTACTTTATATAAGTGGTGCATTTTTGTTGACACATGCAGAAATGTTTGTGAAAAACTCCAAAATATTGTGAAAAACTAGAAAATTTCTGGCATTTAAAAAAAATTTTTTATGGTGTACACTGTGCGGTAAAAGTGATGTTATATCTATTCTGTGGGTCAGTACGATTGTGGCGATACCCAGTTTATATAGCTTTCTATGTTCTTTTTCCTTTTCTGAGCAAAATTATTTTTCTGCCATTCATTTTCCAACAGCCGTAACTTTTTAATTTTTCGTCCGACGCCATTGAGTAAGGGCTTATTGCGGGATGAGCTGTACTTTTCATTGGTATCATTTTTGCGATACCTGCTACCTTTTGATCCTTTTTATTCCACTATTTGTACCAAAATTGGCAAATGTGCTTTTTTGTAGTTTTTTTTACAGGGTTCAGTGTACAGGATAATTCACATTATAGTTTTATAGTATAGTTACGGATGTGACGATATCTATTATGTATATGATTTGTGTTTTTGATATTTTTTGGTGATAATACAGGGCTTTTATTGGGAAAGGGGCATTTTTTTTTTTTACACTTCATACTTTTATTGAAGAACTTTTGATTTTATTTTTTACACATTTTACAGGTTATGCTATGCTGCAATACATTTGTACTACAGCATAGTATGGCCCGATCAGCTGCACACTGTACAGCCTGTGCGATCCAGTCTGTGGCTGGATCTCACAGGCTTCCATAGCAGGCAGACAGGAGGTCATGATCTGACCTCCGGCTGCCATAGCAACCAACGGCGACCTGCAATCATATTGCGGCGCCGCTGTTGGTGAACAGGGGTTGATCACGGCATCTATGGGGTTAATGCATCGCGGTCCCAGCAGCTGCAGTGGGACTCCGGCCGTGATTGACAGCCAGGTCCCGCCACCGATCTCCTGTGCTGCCCGCGGCAGATCGGCAGAGCGGAGATCGCTAGGACGTATTCATACGTCCCAGTGCGCGAACATGTCGGATGCTGGGACGTATGCATATGTCCGGTAGCGGGAAGGGGTTAGTGATTGTTAAGCTATGTTAACACGGCAGGATTTCCATTCAGAATTGCGCAGGAATATTCCGCACGGAAATTCTGCTGCAGCAGAGGAAATATCTGGCACAGAAATTCAAATATTGGGTCTGCAGAAAGAATAGACATGTCTGTTCCTCCTGCGTATTCTGCTCAGAAATACGTTGCCGTCTATGAGACGGCGAATTTCCGAGCGGTCCTAGTGTTGGCATTAGAGATGAGCGAATCGAAGTTGACGAACCCGAATTTGTTATGAATTTCATGAAAAATTCGATTCGCAACAAATGCGAATATCGCAGCGATTCGATTAAACTCCATTTTACAGCGTTCCAGGCTATTGGAGACCCAAGATGGCGGATCCACATGTGAGTACATGGGGCAGGGGATTATGGGAGGGTGGGAAACAGCGGCGGGAATTAAGGTAGGCGGGCTGACCCTGAATCACATGTGAGATGCAGCCTATCAGTGTTCAATGACCCCTGTGATGTCACAGCCCCTATATAATCGGCGGCCATCTTGTCTCTCTTCATTTCATCTATGCACTCAGATGGAGAGGACGGGACTGTGTGTGTGAATATCTCATACCACAGCGTTACACTGCAACTGCTAGTCACATCAGCATTAGGGAAAGACAGAGTGCAGAGTGCTGTGCTGTTAGTCTGAGAAGGATCATTGATTGCTAAACCTCCTATTCACGTTATTGAGCATTGCAGCAGAGAGGGGCAGATAGCTGTCAGCTGCCTCATACAGATCTCCAAGCTGCCTGAACTTTCTGAAGCATCTTATCTCCTCATTTTTCAGCCCAATTGTTTATCTTTTCTTTGCTCCACAAATCTTCTGCTGCTCAGAATTGTGTGACAGAGTGCAATTTAGGGTTTAATCCCTGGATTTTTTTGTTTTTTTGTGGTGCTGCACTGTTGGGTCCTGCTGCTGTTCAGAAATACGTGATTGTTCAGTGGACTGTAGTGCATTTGTACCATTTTGTACCTGTTAATCTGTCAAGGGGCTACATACTGTGCAAGTCCAAACAATAGTATTCACCGGGTGTTTAAAAAAAAAAAAAAAAAAAAAGATTTTTTCTGCGTATAGTTACGCATATTACTGCCCTCATCATTGCATACCGCATAGGTACATCCAAGTATTGTACCATTTAGTACCTGTTAATCTGTCAAGGTGCTCCATACCCTCAAAGTCCAAACAATAGTATCCACCGGCTGGTGTTTTACAAAAATACAGAGTTTTTTCTGCGTATAGTTGCACATCTTACTGCCCTCATCAGTGCATACCGCATAGGTACATCCAAGTAGTGTACCATTTAGTACCTGTTAATCTGTAAAGGGCCTACATACTGTGAAAGGACAGCCGTAAGTAATCACCTGCTGCTGTTCTAGACAAATACTGTTTAAAGTATATATAAGGTGTAGCTACCTATATAAGTAGCAGGTAGCTACACCTCGGCCCTTTCATTTTCTAGCAGTCTCCCAGTCTGACTGGGAGCACATGTTAAGTGTGCTGTTACACCTTGTTCACACTGGTGTGGTGCTGTGTGGCGTCCGTTGCTGCCGCGGTGCCGTGTCTGTGAGGGCTGCGGCCCAGAGACTGGTTTGGGTGGCACTGGGGCCGCTCTGCCAGTGGGTCGTTCCCCCTGTGGGGACTGGTGTCGTGGCGGTGGTGGGCGCCGCCCTGTGCTACACCATTTTATGCTAGGGACGTTAGGGACCCACTCTCAATAGGTGGCCTTGACGTGGCGAGTGGACTTTGTACCTTTTGATCAAAATGTATATACTAACAACCTGTTAGTTTTTGTAATTATGCTGAGAAGAAATTAGATCATAATACAAAATTGTGGATGTGCGGCCATGTCTGTTTTTTCTACCAGGATTCACTGTTTAAAGAGTAGTGTAGCGTATTGTAATACCCTCATAAATGCACTAAGTATGTCAGGCAGAGATGTGCTAGGACGTGCACAGAGGAGTGGCAGAGGCCTAAATACTTCAGGCAGAGTTGGCAGCAGACTTGGGGCGAGTGGCAGCAGGAGTCGCAGCGAGAGGCCTGAGCTCCCGTTATCAGCCAGCGGTCGTGCCACCACCAGCAACCCATCTGCTGTTGATTGGTTAACACGCTCATCCACATCATCACAAGTGACATCTGACACCCCCAGTCAACAGTCGGTGGGTTCCTCAGACACAACCCTCAGTTGGCATGGCCCGGGAGCAGTCCCTGTCCTCCCATTGTCTTTGTCCTATGCTGTTCCCTCTCCTAAAGAAGTATCTTATGCTGTGGGTTCAGCTCCACTATTTACTGAGGACGATCTAATAGAGGACAGTCAGCAGCTACTGGACAGCCAAGAAGGGGAGGAGACATGCGCTGCTTGCTCCGCTAGGCGGCCAAGTAGTGATGCGGAGAGTGACGTGGGAGGCGGTGTTGCAAGTGTTCAGAGTCCTGAAGCAGACACTGTTGGGGAACCTGAGGAGGACATCAGTGACTGGGAGCCGAGTGCAGAAGGGGTTTCATCATCATCAGGAGAAGAGAGTTGCAGGTTGCCCTTGAGGCAGCAAGGCGGTAGCACGGTTGGCAGTCAGCGTGGTGGCAGTAGTGGAAATTCAGGATCCAAACGTGCTCGGGGGAGACCACCTGCTTAGCGGCAGACTACCTTTTCGGGAGGTAGTGGAACAGGGGTTCCTGGAGACGGCGCCAGTAGCAGTCAATTAGTGCGGACTGCGGGTGGGAAAATCAGCTACTCGGTGGTGTGGAAGTTTTTCATAAGGCATCCGGAGGAGGTTCACGTAGCCACATGCAAGATCTGTCGGCAGAAGGTGAAGTGTTGCCAAGGTCCCAATGTCGGCACCACGGCCCTGCGTCAACACATGCTTCGCCACCATAAAGCGGCCTGGGAGACCCGTGGCTCCGATGTAGTGGTCCAGCCTGCTGCATCACCCAGTGGCCATCTGCTCCCTCCTTCATCCAGCCAAGGCTCCACCACCTCAGCCAAAGGGCGCTGTGTGTCAAACCCTCCTGTCACTCCTGCTTCTCCCGCTTTTAGTCAGACATTCCGCCAACAATCCGTCGGCGAAGCCATGTCCAAGAGACAACAGTATGCGCCCACTCATCCAACGGCGCAGAAGTTGAATGTGCTCCTGTCCAAGTTGCTGGTGTTGCAGTCCCTCCCTTTTCAAGTGGTGGACTCTGCACCTTTCAGAGAATTGATGGCTTGTGCAGAGCCGAGGTGGAGAGTCCCAAGCAGTCATTTCTTTGCGAAGAAGGCAGTACCAGCCCTGCATACGTTTGTACAAGAGAAGGTGGGCAAGTCCTTGAGCCTGTCGGTGTGTTCAAAAGTGCACGGCAGCGCCGACGTGTGGAGCTGTAACTGCGGGCAGGGACAATACTTGTATATTACGGCTCACTGGGTAAATGTGGTTCCTGCACAGACACAACAGCAACTTGGACAGGTCACACCGCTTCCTCCTCCACGCTCTCGCTCCCAGGCAGTTGGTCCTGTTACAGTGTGCAACGCCGCCTCCTCATCCTCCACCATGTCCTCGGTCTCCACTGCACGTCCAAATCTTGGTGGCCCTTCATCGTATCATGTGTGTAGGGCGCGGCGGTGTCAAGCTGTTCTTCACATGGTTTGCCTTGGCACACAGGGGAGGAACTGCTAAAGTTCATTCGTAAAGAAATCCGAGTAAGGCTTACTCCACGAAATCTGGAAATGGGAACCATGGTGACCCACAACGGGAAGAACATCGTGTCCGCGCTGCGACAAGGAAGTGTGAAACATGCTCCCTGCATGGCACACGTGTTGAATCTGGTTGTCAAGCACTTCCTCAAGTCTTCACCCCATTTGCAAAACATCCTGAAAATGACAAGGAAACTGTGCATGCACTTCAGCCGCTCATACACCACCAAGCACACCTTCCTTGAGCTGCAGCGTCAGAACGGTATCCCACAACATAGTCTTATTTGTGATGTTGCCATACGTTGGAATTCCACCCTCCATATGTTGGACAGACTATACAAACAAAGAAAAGCCATCACCGATTTTTTGATGATCCATGCAGATAGGAGTACTCCCCTGTGTAACTTCAATGTGAACCAGTGGCAGCTCATACGTGACACCTGCCGTTTGCTGAGGCCCTTTGAGGAAGCCACATTATTTGTAAGTCACTTGGATTACGCCATGAATGACGTAATTCCACTCCTACATATCCTACAAAAAATTATTGAAACCATGGCTGGTCACGGCAATGGAGACGTTGCGCCTACATCTCAATGCTACATGAGCCCTGTGGGGGCTGAACTGGAGCAGGAGGATGATGAGGGGCAGAGCGGAGCACAGTTTAGTTTGGATGAGATGGCCGGTGTTTCTAGTCATCAGACAGGAGAGGAGGAGCAGGAGCAGCCAGAGGAGCTGGAGGGTTATGAGGAAGGCGAGACAGAGGACCCAGACACACCGTGGCAGTATACAGTGGAGATGGAGGCAGGTAGTCCCTCCGAGTCACTGGCGCAATTGGCACAATGCATGCTCAGTTGCTTGCGTAGTGACCCCCGAATTGTCAAAATTCGTCAGCGGGATGACTTCTGGATCTCCACCTTATTAGACCCTCGCTACCGTCCCAGAATTAGGGCCTTTTTACACCCACTGAGAGGGAGGACAAACTGACCTACTACAGAGAGATTCTACGTAGTCAGTTGGCCGATGCCTATCGGCCACATGGTCCATCCACTCGCAGGTCTGACTCGGGGGGCTCACCTTCCACTGCCATGGCTGCTGGGGAGGGGTGGCAGGAGCAGTACCAGCTCAATCAGCAGCAGCCTGAGTCTACAGTCGCTGATGAGTAGCTTTCTTCATCCGCATAATGAAGCAACTCATCAGCAGTAGGTATACATGGAGCAGGACCTGAACCAGCAGGTGGTGGCATACCTTGACATGACCATGTCAACAACCATTGAAGATCCGCTGGACTTCTGGGCAGCCAAACTTGATTTATGGCCGCAACTAGCAGAGTTTGCCCTGGAAAAGCTGTCCTGCCCGGCCAGTAGTGTGCCATCAGAGCGGGTGTTTAATGCGGCCGGGGCCATAGTCACCCCAAGGCGAACTCGTCTGTCCACTAAAAATGTGGAGAGATATGCTAACCAAATTTACACCTTTTGCTCATCCAGACTCAGAGACCTCTCTCGGGAAGCACCTTCTCATGTTCTAGATGACATAGTGGGGGAGGAACGGAGGAGAACGACCATCTCTGCACTTTATCTTGCATTTCGCGCTAGGTTTACCAAACTTGACCCTGAGAAACTTTTCAACACATGGGGGAGGTGGCTGAGAGATGCTGACATAACGAGCAAAATTCTAAAAGGTTGGGAAGTGGTGCGTAAACAGGTGGTGAACGAAAGATGGCGAGAAACATACTTTAAGCTAGCCCATGCTGCTCTATATGGATTTAATATTCCCAGATAGAATAACAAAATGTCCTAAATGCCAAACTCCTCTTACCAATCTATATCATGGGGTATGGTACTGCCCATTTACGATGGATTTCTGGAGGCTGGTAACTGCCATCTCCCTTTAGAACTTCAAACTCTGTTATTCCATCAATTACGCCCACCGGAGGGGGGAGGAGGGGAGGAGAGGATCCCCCAATTCATTCATATTGTTCTACTGGTCGCTCTCAGATGTCTCTTTAATAATTGGTTAGATACAAGTACTCCAGCCTTGCCGGCACTCACCTCGCAATTAAAAGTTTTTATGGGGATTGACAGATTAGATGCTGTACGGCACAGAGACTCGGGCACCAAGAGATTTTTTAAGAAGTGGCGCACGTTTATAGTAACTCACTTTGACTCGCAGGGAATTGCCGAAATTGTCCGCCCGTTCAGACACACAACATGGTATGATACTGAAGACCTGAAAGGTACCCTGGGAGCCCTGCACTTACCGGACGGATGAGTGACTCTTATTTTGGCTGTTCCGTGGAGGCGGCAGTGACCTGTCATCACTTTTTATAGTATTTTTCTTTGCCAAGACTGTGGGAGGGGGGATGACATGTTTTGGGCTTACCTATCATATCATCACTGGGGAAGCAAACTTGTTGTTAGGATATTGTTGACACCTGTCAGTCTGCAAATCCACTCACTATAGAGAGGTTGTTTGGGGGGAGGGGGGGTGGAGGATAAAGTGTTGCTCTTTCTCTTTCCCTGGTTTATTACATTGCTTTTTACCCTTTGACATGTTTGGGAAGGGTTCAACGAATGTAGCGGCACACCCTGCTGGTTTGTACTGTGTTCCTTTACTTGTCATTTTGTACACGACGGACGACGATATTACTGTATCACCCTTATCCTACTGTTCTGAATGTTATATTTGATTTAAATGTTCAATAAAAATATATTTGAAAAAAAAAATGTGGAGAGACTGACGTTTGTCTAGATGAATCAGGGATGGATCAGCCATAATTTCCAGCCACCAATGCCAGATGCCTCGGAGTAGATTGACCATGCTGCTACACCAACATTTCCCAATTATGGTTGGTTATGAAACCCTCTTGGGTTATCAATTAGGGTTATGAAACCCTCTTGGGTACTACGAATGCCTGCTCCTGACTCATCCTGTGTCTTTCAGGAACTACTTGCCTCACTGACACTTCTGGCCTTGGGCCTTTCATTTTTGGAGGTTTAGCAGTAGCTAATACATGCTTAATGCAAATTTCAACATTGATCTTTAAATGTAAGGGGTTATGAAACCCTCTTGGTTACTGTGAATGCCTGCTCCTGACTCATCCTGTGTCTTTCAGGAACTACTTGCCTCACTGACACTTCTGGCCTTGGGACTTTATTTTTTGGATGTTTAGCAGTAGCTAATACATGCTTAATGCAAATTTCAACAATGATCTTTAACCTGTTAAGGACCCA